>NW_018408634.1:73226-108566 GCF_002113885.1 Mizuhopecten yessoensis
TACATCTGAATGTTATGCTCACACACATACATCTGAATGTTATACTCACACACATACATCTGAATGTAATACTCACACACATACATCTGAATGTAATACTCACACACGTACATCTGAATGTTATAATCACACACATACATCTGAATGTTATGCTCACACGTACATCTGAATGTTATAGTCACACACGTACATCTGAATGTTTTACTCTCACACGTACATCTGAATGCTATGAATACTCACACACATTCATCTGAATGTAATACTCACACACGTACATCTGAATGTTATGCTCACACACATACATCTGAATGTAATACTCACACACGTACATCTGAATGTTATACTCACACACGTTCATCTGAATGTTATGCTCACACACGTACATCTGAATGTTTTTCTCACACAAGTACGTCTGAATGTTATAGTCACACACATACATCTGAATGTTATGCTCACACGTACATGTGAATGTTATAGTCACACACGTACATCTGAATGTTATGCTCACACATGTTATGCTCACACACATACATCTGAATGTTATACTCACACACATACATCTGAATGTTATACTCACACACATACATCAGAATGTAATACTCACACACGTACATCTGAATGTTATAGTCACACAAGTACATCTGCATGTTATACTCACACACATACATCTGAATGTTATGTTCACACGTACATCTGAATGTTATAGTCACACACGTACATCTGAATGTTATACTCACAATACTCACACACGTACTTCTGAATGTTATACTCACACACATAGATCTGAATGTTATACTCACACACATACATCTGACTGTAATACTCACACACATACATCTGAATGTTATAATCACACACATACATCTGAATGTTATACTCACACACATACATCAGAATGTAATACTCACACACGTACATCTGAATGTTATAGTCACACACGTACATCTGAATGTTTTACTCTCACACGTACATCTGAATGCTATGAATACTCACACACATTCATCTGAATGTAATACTCACACACGTACATCTGAATGTTATGCTCACACACATACATCTGAATGTAATACTCACACACGTACTTCTTAATGTTATACTCACACACATACATCTGAATGTTATACTCACACACATACATCAGAATGTAATACTCACACACGTACATCTGAATGTTATGCTCACACACATACATCTGAATGTAATACTCACACACATACATCTGAATGTTATTCTCACACACATACACATCAATGTAATACTCACACACATACATCTGAATGTAATACTCACACACGTACATCTGAATGTTATAGTCACAAAACGTACATCTGAATGTAATACTCACACAAGTACATCTGAATGTAATACTCACACACGTACATCTGAATGTTATGCTCAAACACGTACATCTGACTGTTGACTCAACCACGTTCATATGAAGGTTATACCTACACACATACATCTGAATATTATACTAACACACATACACCGGATTGTTATACTCACACACGTATATCTAAATGTTATACATACACACATACACCTGAATATTATACCCACACACGTGCACCTGAATGTTATACTCACACACAGACACCGTAATATAATACCGACATATGTACATCTGAATGCTATTCTCACACCCGTACATCTGAATGTTATACTCACACACGTACACCTGAATGCTATACTCACACACAGACACCGTAATATTATACCGACATATGTACATCTGAATGCTATTCTCACACAAGTACATCTGAATGGTATTCTCACACACGTACACCTCAATGTTATACTCACACACATACACCTCAATGATATTCTCACACACATGTACATCGGAATGTTATGCTCACACAAGTAGACCTGAATGTTAATCTCACACACGTACATCTGAATGTTATGCTCACACACGTACATCTGAATGTTATAGTCACACAAGTACATCTGCATGTTATACTCACACACATACATCTGAATGTTATGCTCACACACGTACATCTGAATTTTCTAGTCACACACGTACATCTGAATGTTATAGTCACACACGTACATCTGAATGTTTTACTCTCACACGTACATCTGAATGCTATGCTCACACACGTACATCTGAATGTTATACTCACACACATACACCTCAATGTTATGATCTCACAAATACATCTGAATGTAATACTCACACACGTACATCTGAATGTTATAGTCACACACGTACATCTGAATGTTATACTCACACACATACATCTGAATGTTATGCTCACACACGTTTATCTGGATGTTATACTCACACACATACACCTCAATGTTATACTCACACACATACACCTCAATGTTATTCTCACACACATGTACACCTGAATGAAATACTCACACACATACATCTGAATGTTATGCTCACATACGTACATCTAAATGTTATATTCACACACGTACATCTGAATGTTATGCTCACACACGTACACCTGAATGTTATGCTCACACACGTACACCTGAATGTTAATCTCACACACGTACATCTGAATGTTATGCTCACACAAGTACATCTGAATGTTATACTCACACACATACATCTGAATGTTATGCTCACACACGTACATCTGAATGTTATAGTCACACACGTACATCTGAATGTTATACTCACACACGTACATCTGAATATTATGCTCACACACGTACATTTGAATGTTATAGTCACACACGTACATCTGAATGTTTTACTCTCACACGTACATCTGAATGTTATGCTCACACACGTAAATCTGAATGTTATGCTCACACACGTACATCTGAATGTTATGCTCACACACGTACATCTGAATGTGATGCTCGAAAAACCGTAAACCTGAATGTTATACTCACACACAAACACCATAATATTATACCAACATATGTACATCTGAATGTTATGCTCACACACGTACATCTGAATGTTATACTCACACACGTACATCTGAATGTTATGCTCACACACGTAAATCTGAATGTTATGCTCACACACATACACCTGAATGTAATACTCATACACGTACATCTGAATGTAATACTCACACACGTACATCTGAATGTTATATTCACACACGTACACCTGAATGCTATACTCACACACAGACACCGTAATATTATACCAACATATGTACATCTGAATGCTATTCTCACACAAGTACATCTGAATGGTATTCTCACACACGTACATCTGAATGTTATACTCACACACATACACCTCAATACTCACACACATACACCTCAATGATATTCTCACACACATACACCTCAATGTAATACTCACACACGTACATCTGAATGTAATACTCACACACGTACATCTGAATGAAATACTCACACACGTACATCTGAATGTTATACTCACACACGTTCATCTGAATGTTATTCTCACACACGTTCATCTGATCGTTATTCTCACACACATACATCTGAATGTTATGCTCACACACATGTACATCTGAATGTTATACTAACACACATACATCTGAATGTTATTCTCACACACACGTACATCTGAATGTTATGCTCACACACATGTACATCTGAATGTTATACTCAAACACATACATCTCAATGTTATTCTCCATGTTAAGAGTGTATATTACTACGGTCCATGTTGAGAGTGAATCTTACTACGGTCCCTGCTGAGAGTGTATATTACTACGGTCCCTGCTGAGAGTGAATATTACTACGGTCACTGTTGAGAGTGTATATTACTACGGTCCCTGCTGAGAGTGAATATTACTACGGGCTCTGTTGAGGTTGAGTCTTACTACGGTCCCTGTTGAGAGTGAATCTTACTACGGTCCATGTTGAGAGTGTATATTACTACGGTCACTGTTGAGAGTGAATCTTACTACGGTCTTGTTGGGAGTGAACTTACTACGGTCACTGTTGAGAGTGAATCTTACAACGGTCCCTGCTGAGAGTGTATATCACTACGGTCCCTGTTGAGAGTTAATCTTACTACGGTCCATGTTGAGAGTGAATCTTACTACGGTCCTTGTTGAGAGTGTATATTACTACGGTCCCTGTTGAGAGTGAATCTTACTACGGTCCTTGTTGAGAGTGAATATTACTACGGTCACCGTTGAGAGTGAATCTTACTACGGTCCCTGTTGGGAGTGAATATTACTACGGTTACTGTTGAGAGTGTATATTTCTACGGTCACTGTTGAGAGTCTTACTACGGTCCCTGCTGAGAGTGAATCTTACTACGGTCCATGTTGACAGTGAATCTTATTACGGTCCCTACAGAGAATGAATATTACTACGGTCCCTGTTGAGAGTGAATCTTACTACGGTCCCTGCTGAGAGTTAATCTTACTACGGTCCATGTTGAGAGTCTTACTACGGTCCCTACTGAGAGGGAATCTTCCTACGGTCCCTGTTGAGAGTGAATCTTACTACGGTCACTGTTGAGAGTCTTACTACGGTCCCTGCTAAGAGGGAATCTTCCTACGGTCACTGTTGAGAGTGAATCTTACTACGGTCCCTGCTGAGAGTGTATATTTCTACGGTCACTGTTGAGAGTCTTACTACGGTCCCTGCTGAGAGTGAATCTTACTACGGTCCATGTTGACAATGAATCTTATTACAGTCCCTACAGAGAATGAATATTACTACGGTCCCTGTTGAGAGTGAATCTTATTACGGTCCCTGCTGAGAGTGAATCTTACTACGGTTCCCGTTGATAGCAGATTTTTCTTTAGATCATTATTGAGATTAGATCTAGCCATGGTCTCTATACAGGACGTAAATGTAATGAAGTGACATATTTACAATCCTTTAACATTACAAACACGATCTTGACAGAACTCCCCGGGGTCGATACCTTATCTTTACATCTTGAGGAGCACAACAAATTGATGTTTGAAACGTCTTAAATATATTGACACAACATGATTTAAACGTGCTCATTACCCTGAGAACGAGAGTGAGTGGTAAGGAGACTCGTGACTGCTACGATCACCACTAACAAGAGTCAGCAGTATTTATGAGGGGACGGACTTAATACCAATAACACACCAATATCAATGCTGACATATCGTTAACACATCAATAACACCACTGACACATATATATAGAACACCAATAACAATATCACACGTGTCTTTTTAGATTTCCTGTGCTAGTTAAAAAAAGTTAAAGTTGTTCTTTCAGTCTGGTCTAACGTGATGACCCATAGTATATAGTTACAACTGAATATGGCCATTGTTTGATACGAACTAGGATACGATCTGTGTACAGTATATTACGTAATAACCACCTTAGTTTACATTCTAACACTGTTGTGTGTAAATGTGGAAATGATCTTGTGTGCTGTTTTGTGTGGACGGTTTATAAATGTTCAGCACAATAAGTGATTACATACTGTCAGTATGAAACAGGTCCATTAGATTTTGTAAAAAAAAATCAATTTGCTACACGACAATGGTGTTCAGATAGATATATATGTGTGATTATTTTACAGGTAGGTGTCGATTGTTTGACGGCGGTATTACTGTGTGACACAGATTTATACGTCTCTCTGCGTCAATCAGCAGTATAGAGGCACATAAGGGGGCGATATTCCAATGTAACCGAGGTGGTAAAAGTTAGCTTGGTAAGGGGTGTATCATATGACACACGTACGCTTAACACCCGACAGAGACACAAACATGACAATTCAGGGGTTGCTTTCAGCTCATGTATTTTCAAACACATCAAAATTCATAATAAAATCTACATGCAACAAGATTCAAACTGGTCTTCCAAAGACAAAAAATACCAAATTATTTGTTTTATTTATATTTAAACAATTCGCATTTTGAAAATATGCTTTTCCTAGAAATTTAATAGGTCACTTACGGTAGGCTACAGATATATTTGTTGCATTATTTTGTAACTGTCAACGTTTTTCATTTACAATCACGTTCAAGCGTGTTTGTATATCTCGATTTCCCTCAATGTGTGAGTAACACCACACGTACAATCTAATTCTTAACTGGATTCCATGTCACGTAAAATCCATCCTCCTTCCGCAGACATGATCTCCGTTTCCTAAAAAAACACGCAATTTCCGAATTTCAGAGTTGTTCAATGTCATTAAGCCAATTTTCCATATTCATGAGGTTGACTTCATCCACGTGCGATGGACACGTATCTGACCCTATCGCGATGGGCACGTATCTGACCCTATAGTAATAAACACGTATATCTGACCCTATAGTGATAAACACGTATATCTGACCCTATAGCGATGGAACCGTATCTGACCCTATAGTGATGGACACGTCTCTGACCCTAAAGTGATGGACACGTTCTGAATGTTATGCTCACACACGTACGTGTGTGAGCATAACATTCAGAACGTGTCCATCACTTTAGGGTCAGAGACGTGTCCATCACTATAAGGACAGACACGTGTCCATCGCTATAAGGACAGATACGTGTCCATCACCATAGGGTCAGATACGGTTCCATCGCTATGGGGTCAGATATACGTGTGTAGCACTATAGGGTCAGATATCCGTGTTTATTACTATAGGGTCAGATACGGGTCCGTCGCTATAGGGACAGATCCGTGTTCATCGCTATAGGGTAGCTATAGGCTCAGATACGGGTCCATCGCTATAGGGACAGCTACGTGTCCATCACTATAGTGACAGATACGTGTCCATCACCATAGGGTCAGATACGGTTCCGTCGCTATAGGGCCCGATACGTGTCCTGCGCTATAGGGTCAGATACGAGTCCATCGCTATAGGGTAAGATACGTGTCCATCGCTTTAGGGACAGATACGTGTGCATCGCTATAGGGTCGGTATAGGCTCAGATACGTGTCCGTCGCTAGAGGGACAGATACGTGTCCATCACGTTAGGGGCAGATACGTGTTCATCGCGATTGGGTCGCTATAGGCTCAGATACGTGACCATCACTGTAGGGTCGCTATAGGCTCCGATACGAGTCCATCGCTATAGGGACAGCTACGTGTCCATCACTATAGTGACAGATACGTGTCCATCCCTATAGGGTCAGATACGAGTCCATCGCTATAGGGTCAGAAACGTGTCCATCGCTATACGGACAGATACGTGTCCATCCCTATAGGGTCAGATACGCGTCCCTCACTATAGGGTCAGATATCCGTGTTTATTACTATAGGGTCAGATACGTTTCCATCGCTATAGGGTCGCTATAGGCTCAGATACGGGTCCATCGCTATAGGGTCCGATATACGTGTTTATCACTATAGGGTCAGATATCCGTGTTTATTACTATAGGGTCAGATACGTATCTGACCCTATAGCGATGGACACGTATCTGACCCTATAGCGACCCTACAGTGATGGACACGTATCTCTGTTACTCTTACTTGCCGTGCAATTGTTTATACGGAGCCAATGCTGATGGACCACCCTGACTTAGTTATATTAAGTAACAATATGGTATATTACAGTTCCATGTGGTACAGTAAGCCCCTATGTGCTGTGTACACATACAACACCTGAGGTGGTCCCTTTAAATGTTCTACGAATCTAAATTGTAACTTTACAAGCACGTGATCACCGGTCTTGTCCGGACAGGTTATTTATTGTTTGTTGAAACACCTGTAAGAAAAGGTAAAGTTCTCACACGGCTTCGCACGTTGCTTATTTATTTATTTACTGTCAGAAGATGTTTAACAATTCAAAAGTCCGTGTCAATTGATTCTGTCAACTAAATCATATGGTATGCACATCACACCAATTCACATAGGGATACTGTGGGAGCTATCGGACATGCACTCCAATCACGAAACCTCTTGAACAACGAGTGTTGGAAAAGCATCTAACTGACATGTTTTGGTTATCTTAAATGTCTGGAAAAAGTGTCCAATGATATTGGGGGAGTACGGTTTCTATCGTCGATAGTCAAATAAGTCCGACACTGATTTGGGCGACATATAAAGCCTACAATGGAATATATACGGATCACAATTCCTAAGTGATTATTTAGTATCTTACCCGTCATAATATACTGGACATCGTCCCTGGTCATACATAAGTCATTACCTAATATCTTACTCGTTACACTATATTGGACATCGTCCCTGGTCATACATAAGTCATTCCCTAGTATCTTACCCGTTATAATATACTGGACATCGTCCCTGGTCATCCCTATGTCATTATCTAGTATCTTACCCGTTATAATATACTGAACATCGTCCCTGGTCATACGTAAGTCATTACCTAATGTCTTACCCGTTACACTATATTGGACATCGTCCCTGGTCATACATAAGTCATTAACTAGTATCTTACCCGTTATAATATACTGGACATCGTCCCTGGTCATACGTAAGTCATTACCTAATATCTTACCCGTTACACTATATTGGACATCGTCCCTGGTCATACATAAGTCATTACCTAGTATCTTATCCGTTATAATATACTGGACATCGTCCCTGGTCATATATAAGTCATTATCTACTATCTTACCCGTTATAATATACTGGATATCGTCCCTGGTCATACAAATGTCATAATCTAGTATCTTACCCGTTATAATATACTGGACATCGTCCCTGGTCATATATAAGTCATTATCTACTATCTTACCCGTTATAATAAACTGGATATCGTCCCTGGTCATACAAATGTCATAATCTAGTATCTTACCCGTTATAATATACTGGACATCGTCCCTGGTCATCCCTATGTCATTATCTAGTATCTTACCCGTTATAATATACTGGACATCGTCCCTGGTCATCCCTATGTCATTATCTAGTATCTTACCCGTTATAATATACTGGACATCGTCCCTGGTCATCCCTATGTCATTATCTAGTATCTTACCCGTTATAATATACTGGACATCGTCCCTGGTCATGCCTATGTCATTATCTAGTATCTTACCCGTTATAATATACTGGACATCGTCCCTGGTCATACAAATGTCATTATCTAGTATCTTACCCGTTATAATATACTGGACATCGTCCCTGGTCATCCCTATGTCATTATCTAGTATCTTACCCGTTATAATATACTGGACATCGTCCCTGGTCATATATAAGTCATTATCTACTATCTTACCCGTTATAATATACTGGATATCGTCCCTGGTCATACAAATGTCATAATCTAGTATCTTACCCGTTATAATATACTGGACATCGTCCCTGGTCATGCCTATGTCATTATCTAGTATCTTACCCGTTATAATATACTGGACATCGTCCCTGGTCATGCCTATGTCATTATCTAGTATCTTACCCGTTATAATATACTGGACATCGTCCCTGGTCATGCCTATGTCATTATCTAGTATCTTACCCGTTATAATATACTGGACATCGTCCCTGGTCATACATAAGTCATTACCTAGTATCTTACCCGTCATAATATACTGGACATCGTCCCTGGCACAGTCTCAGTTATAACCGCGACATTTATTACGCCCATACATGTACTACCGACACACGTATGTACTGTACCGTTAGTTGACATTTAATATAAACTGTACTTAAGAGATTTAAAACCGTAATCTACTCACGAACAGTTACATTATTGATATACAATACGGCTCCGTTGATCGGGGCAGTGTGTGTGACACCCTGGTGACCTCTGTAATACTGCCTAGATTTGACGGGTGTGTGTCTGGTACCTGGGACATGTTCTATAAAGGTATGAGGATACGGTGTTGGATAGTTTTTTTGCTAAATGTCTGGTATATTATATAAGAAAGTGTTGTACTCCGCAAGTATTGAGAACTAAGCTAAACAGTTCCAAACTGTCGCTGAATCACAAGAACAAAAATACGACTAGTGGCCTGGCCATACACCAACAGGACGTAAATAAAGATACTCCCCGCGGTGGTTACGTGTGACGTTAGCCCCTTTAAAGCCGTTTAATCATTATAAACAGCTCTACAGAGTTATGTTTGTTATTGACAATGTAGAGGACGTTAAATACAGATTATTTATTTATTTATTTAAATTATTTAAAGCATGTGACGTCACAATATGCATTGTACGTTTCACACGGTGGTTAATTTGGAGTATATCAGTGGTCCCTGTTAGTGGTTTATTGGGAGTATAAAAGTGGTCCCTGTTAGTGGTTTTTTGGGAGTATATCAGTGGTCCCTGTTAGTGGTTTATTGGGAGTATAAAAGTGGTCCCTGTTAGTGGTTTTTTGGGAGTATATCAGTGGTCCCTGTTAGTGGTTTATTGGGAGTATAACAGTGGTCCCTGTTAGTGGTTTATTGGGAGTATAAAAGTGGTCCCTGTTAGTGGTTTGTTGGGAGTATATCAGTGGTCCCTGTTAGTGGTTTATTTGGAGTATATCAGTGGTCCCTGTTAGTGGTTTATTTGGAGTATATCAGTGGTCCCTGTTAGTGGTTTATTTGGAGTATATCAGTGGTCCCTGTTAGTGGTTTATTTGGAGTATATCAGTGGTCCCTGTTAGTGGTTTATTTGGAGTATATCAGTGGTCCCTGTTAGTGGTTTATTGGGAGTATAACAGTGGTCCCTGTTAGTGGTTTATTGGGAGTATATCACTGGTCACTGTTAGTGGTTTATTGGGAGTATATCAGTGGTCACTGGTAGTGGTTTATTGGGAGTATATCAGTGTTCACTGTTAGTGGCTTATTGGGAGTGTGTCAGTGGTCCCTGTTAGTGGTCTATTGGGAGTGTGTCAGTGGTCCCTGGTAGTGGTTTATTGGGAGTATATCAGTGGTTCCTGTTAGTGGTTTATTGGGAGTATATCACTGGTCACTGTTAGTGGTTTATTGGGAGTATATCAGTGGTCCCTGTTAGTGGTTTATTGGGAGTATAACAGTGGTCCCTGGTAGTGGTTTATTGGGAGTATATCAGTGGTTCCTGTTAGTGGTTTATTGGGAGTATATCACTGGTCACTGTTAGTGGTTTATTGGGAGTATATCAGTGTTCACTGTTAGTGGTTTATTGGGGGTGTGTCAGTGGTCCCTGTTAGTGGTCTATTGGGAGTGTGTCAGTGGTCCCTGGTAGTGGTTTATTGGGAGTATATCAGTGGTTCCTGTTAGTGGTTTATTGGGAGTATATCACTGGTCACTGTTAGTGGTTTATTGGGAGTATATCAGTGGTTCCTGTTAGTGGTTTATTGGGAGTATATCACTGGTCACTGTTAGTGGTTTATTGGGAGTATATCAGTGGTCCCTGTTAGGGGTTTATTGGGAGTATATCAGTGTTCACTGTTAGTGGCTTATTGGGAGTGTGTCAGTGGTCCCTGTTAGTGGTCTATTGGGAGTGTGTCAGTGGTCCCTGTTAGTGGTCTATTGGGAGTGTGTCAGTGGTCCCTGTTAGTGGTCTATTGGGAGTGTGTCAGTGGTCCCTGGTAGTGGTTTATTGGGAGTATATCAGTGGTTCCTGTTAGTGGTTTATTGGGAGTATATCACTGGTCACTGTTAGTGGTTTATTGGGAGTATATCAGTGGTTCCTGTTAGTGGTTTATTGGGAGTATATCACTGGTCACTGTTAGTGGTTTATTGGGAGTATATCAGTGGTTCCTGTTAGTGGTTTATTGGGAGTATATCACTGGTCACTGTTAGTGGTTTATTGGGAGTATATCAGTGTTCACTGTTAGTGGCTTATTGGGAGTGTGTCAGTGGTCCCTGTTAGTGGTTTATTGGGAGTATATCACTGGTCACTGTTAGTGGTTTATTGGGAGTATATCAGTGTTTACTGTTAGTGGTTTATTGGGAGTGTGTCAGTGGTCCCTGTTAGTGGTCTATTGGGAGTGTGTCAGTGGTCCCTGTTAGTGGTTTATTGGGAGTATAACACGTCCTATAACTTACACTCCGACTGTCTATGGCAAACACGCGTCCTACAACCTTAAACGTAGTCTGTTTGTTCTCTAATAATAACTTATTGTCGGATACAAATGGTTTCAAGTCGACCGGCGCATTTCTCAAATACTGTCTATTTATTCTCCCGACTAAAATAAAGCGCATTATGGTCCAGACATTTGAAATACAAAGACAAAATCGATAGTTATGACGTAAATAGTGTTTCCTTGCTGACTGTTTCTGAGATCTGTCGTCTCCGGATAATTGTTTTTTGACACTAAGGAGTTTGATAGGGCTACTTTCCTGAGCTTTCGCTACTCCTGATCCTATATGGAATGTCGAGGGTTTCGGTAGCACTGACTCGGGACAAATTATATAGATATGAATGCTGGTGATGAGGGTTTCGTCCTGATCGGGTAAGCAAGCTTCATAACGGCAGTAATCAAATAGGAATGTTCTACACCTCGAGTAGAAGTTTAGAAAGGCCAAACAGGTTAGCATTTGTGTGGCAACAGTGCTCAACAATGAACAGATATGACTGTATATTTAAGTTTTTTATAACAGATATGACACTGTATATTTTTCGTTTTTTATAACAGATATGACACTGTATATTTACGTTTTTTTTTATAGCAGATATGACACTGTATATTAACGGTTTTGATAACAGATATGACACTGTATATGTACGTTTTTGATAACAGATATGACACTGTATATTTAAGTTTTTTATAACAGATATGACACTGTATATTTACGTTTTTTATAGCAGATATGACACTGTATATTAACGGTTATGATAACAGATATGACACTGTATATTAACGGTTTTGATAACAGATATGACACTGTATATTAACGTTTTTGATAACAGATATGACACTGTATATTTACGTTTTTTATAGCAGATATGACACTGTATATTAACGGTTATGATAACAGATATGACACTGTATATTAACGGTTTTGATAACAGATATGACACTGTATATTAAACGTTTTTTATAACAGATATGACACTGTATATTAACGGTTTTGATAACAGATATGACACTGTATATTAACGTTTTTTATAACAGATATGACACTGTATATTAACGGTTTTGATAACAGATATGACACTGTATATTAACGTTTTTTATAACAGATATGACACTGTATATTAACGGTTTTGATAACAGATATGACACTGTATATTAACGTTTTTTATAACAGATATGACACTGTATATTAACGGTTTTGATAACAGATATGACACTGTATATTAACGTTTTTTATAACAGATATGACACTGTATATTAACGGTTTTGATAACAGATATGACACTGTATATTAACGTTTTTTATAACAGATATGACACTGTATATTAACGGTTTTGATAACAGATATGACACTGTATATTAACGTTTTTTATAACAGATATGACACTGTATATTAACGGTTTTGATAACAGATATGACACTGTATATTAACGTTTTTTATAACAGATATGACACTGTATATTAACGGTTTTGATAACAGATATGACACTGTATATTAACGTTTTTTATAACAGATATGACACTGTATATTAACGGTTTTGATAACAGATATGACACTGTATATTAACGTTTTTTATAACAGATATGACACTGTATATTAACGGTTTTGATAACAGATATGACACTGTATATTAACGGTTTTGATAACAGATATGACACTGTATATTTAAGTTTTTTATAACAGATATGACACTGTATATTTAAGTTTTTTATAGCAGATATGACACTGTATATTAACGTTTTTTATAACAGATATGACACTGTATATTAACGGTTTTGATAACAGATATGACACTGTATATTAACGTTTTTGATAACAGATATGACACTGTATATTAACGGTTTTGATAACAGATATGACACTGTATATTAACGGTTTTTATAACAGATATGACTGTATATTTACCTTTTTTGATAACAGATATGACACTGTATATTTACGTTTTTTATAACAGATATGACACTGTATATTAACGGTTTTGATAACAGATATGACACTGTATATTAACGTTTTTGATAACAGATATGACACTGTATATTAACGGTTTTGATAACAGATATGACACTGTATATTAACGGTTTTGATAACAGATATGACACTGTATATTAACGGTTTTGATAACAGATATGACACTGTATATTAACGGTTTTGATAACAGATATGACACTGTATATTAACGGTTTTGATAACAGATATGACACTGTATATTAACGGTTTTGATAACAGATATGACACTGTATATTAACGGTTTTGATAACAGATATGACACTGTATATTAACGGTTTTGATAACAGATATGACACTGTATATTAACGGTTTTGATAACAGATATGACACTGTATATTAACGGTTTTGATAACAGATATGACACTGTATATTAACGGTTTTGATAACAGATATGACACTGTATATTAACGGTTTTGATAACAGATATGACACTGTATATTAACGGTTTTGATAACAGATATGACACTGTATATTAACGGTTTTGATAACAGATATGACACTGTATATTTAAGTTTTTTATAACAGATATGACACTGTATATTTAAGTTTTTTATAGCAGATATGACACTGTATATTAACGTTTTTTATAACAGATATGACACTGTATATTAACGGTTTTGATAACAGATATGACACTGTATATTTACGTTTTTGATAACAGATATGACACTGTTTATTTAAGTTTTTTATAACAGATATGACACTGTATATTTAAGTTTTTTATAGCAGATATGACACTGTATATTAACGTTTTTTATAACAGATATGACACTGTATATTAACGGTTTTGATAACAGATATGACACTGTATATTAACGTTTTTTATAACAGATATGACACTGTATATTAACGGTTTTGATAACAGATATGACACTGTATATTAACGTTTTTTATAACAGATATGACACTGTATATTAACGGTTTTGATAACAGATATGACACTGTATATTAACGTTTTTTATAACAGATATGACACTGTATATTAACGGTTTTGATAACAGATATGACACTGTATATTAACGTTTTTTATAACAGATATGACACTGTATATTAACGGTTTTGATAACAGATATGACACTGTATATTAACGTTTTTTATAACAGATATGACACTGTATATTAACGGTTTTGATAACAGATATGACACTGTATATTTACGTTTTTGATAACAGATATGACACTGTATATTAACGGTTTTTATAACAGATATGACACTGTATATTAACGGTTTTGATAACAGATATGACACTGTATATTTACGTTTTTTATAACAGATATGACACTGTATATAAACAGTTTTTTATAACAGATATAACACTGTATATTAACGGGTTTTTATAACAGATATGACACTGTATATTAACGGTTTTGATAACAGATATGACACTGTATATTTACGTTTTTTATAACAGATATGACACTGTATATAAACAGTTTTTTATAACAGATATAACACTGTATATTAACGGTTTTTTATAACAGATATGACACTGTATATTAACGGTTTTGATAACAGATATGACACTGTATATTAACGGTTTTGATAACAGATATGACACTGTATATTTACGTTTTTGATAACAGATATGACTGTATATTTAAGTTTTTCCAAATAGTGTTGATATTTTACCCTCGCATTATTTGACTCGTACAGTGCCGACGGAATGGTGGCTGAGTATTCAATTGGTAAAGAATAATGTTGAAACGAGGCTGATGTCGTTATCACGTATCGTACATATGAATCTACTATTTCCAACTTTTCTCATTTAGAAATTAGACCTGTGCTTCATTTTTGTTTCGTTTGCATGCTAGCTTTTGTTTAAGATGACAAACAGTGTAAACTGTTTGTTTGCTGGATGTGTTTATTTGATCTGGCCACTTGCTCTATATATTACAAGTAACATATCAAACGAGGTGTAATAACAATACTTTGTTAGCAACTAACATGGAAACGGATGGTATCATTTAAAGATGTAGATATTTCTTGTTTTAATGTTTGATTTACTTTTTGTCATGTTTGTCTTACGATGGTAACATACGTGATATAGTATACTGTTTGGTTACTATGGTAACGTTAGTGATATATTATACTTCTACTTTTATACTGTTTGGTTTCTACTTTACCATGGTAACGTCAGTGATATATTATACTTTTTGGTTTCTTCGTTAACATGGTTACATACTTTGCGCCCTGACGGATATTTCACGTGACCACCAGACAATACATGTTATAAAACACTATACGTTCAACGCTGATATCTACATACATACAATCCTGATATGTAGCTATCAGTGTTGTACGTATGTAGATATCAGTGTAGTACGTATGTAGATATCAGTAATGTACGTATGTAGATATCAGTGTTGTACGTATGTAGATATTAGTGTTGTACGTATGTAGATATCAGTGTTGTACGTATAGATATCAGTGTTGTACGTATATATATCAGTGTTGTACGTATGTATATATCAGTGTTGTACGTATGTAGATATCAGTGTTGTACGTATAGATATCAGTGTTGTACGTATAGATATTAGTGTTGTACGTATGTAGATATTAGTGTTGTACGTATGTAGATATCAGTAATGTACGTATGTAGATATCAGTGTTGTACGTATGTAGATATCAGTGTTGTACGTATGTATATATCAGTAATGTACGTATGTAGATATTCGTGTTGTACGTATGTAGATATCAGTGTTGTACGTATAGATATATGTGTTGTACGTATGTAGATATCAGTGTTGTACGTATGTAGATATTAGTGGTGTACGTATGTAGATATCAGTGTTGTACGTATAGATATATGTGTTGTACGTATGTAGATATTAGTGTTGTACGTATGTAGTATCAGTACTGTGCGTATGTAGATATCAGTGTTGTACGTATGTAGATATTAGTGTTGTACGTATAGATATCAGTGTTGTACGTATATATATCAGTGTTGTACGTATGTAGATATCAGTGTTGTACGTATGTAGATATCAGTGTTGTACGTATAGATATCAGTGTTGTACGTATGTAGATATCAGTGTTGTACGTATGTAGATATCAGTGTTGTACGTATAGATATCAGTGTTGTACGTATGTAGATATCAGTGTTGTACGTATGTAGATATCAGTGTTGTACGTATAGATATCAGTGTTGTACGTATGTAGATATCAGTGTTGTACGTATGTAGATATCAGTGTTGTACGTATAGATATCAGTGTTGTACGTATGTAGATATCAGTGTTGTACGTATGTAGATATCAGTGTTGTACGTATAGATATCAGTGTTGTACGTATGTAGATATCAGTGTTGTACGTATGTAGATATCAGTGTTGTACGTATAGATATCAGTGTTGTACGTATGTAGATATCAGCTATTGCAGCTGTGAAATACGACTAGACCGAGACCGCTGACCTTGTCGTGTTTATCAAACGTGAAGCTCTCCCAGATTGCGGAGCAGTGGCCAATTAGGCATATAATGTAAAGAGTTTAGATTGAAATTAACTTGTCCGATCGAATCCAGATTAAGTTCTATTTGGTAAAGGACGGAAGTGGGGCCAATACAAACACTCCTCTGCGACTGTCGGCGAGCGACGGTGTGTAGGCAGACATCTATACATGGGGACTAAATCCTGACAGTATTTTTTCAATAGACATTAATTGTACCATTGACGAACAAACCTGTGATGATGTTTTGAGGCAGTTATAAAGGAGCCCAGGTTTACACTGTTGTATTAGATTATTTACAGGTGAAATTAATCTCCCGCGATGTGTTATATTGAGTATAAATCAGTGACACGTGGGATAACACTACCGTCTGTTGATGTTTTCTTTACAAGCAGGATTAGAACCGTGATAAATCGGGTTCGCCTTCCTTACCCAGGATTGTCTACTTTTGTCAGGCGTGTATCACAAAGTCTTATAATCCAAATTTCTATTACTTCACAATTATACTCCGGACTTTGATTCTAATCAATCGTTTATACCTTACTAGTGATTTGTAGTGACTTGGTATCCAGGGAGGCGGGGATTAATAGTTTAGGTAGAAAATTCCGAACCGCTGTTATGTGTGAATTTCAACGTCTCTTCAAATATCTTGCTTTTATATCTGTCCTCCATCCCCACCCATCAACTATGTTTTACTTACAATGACCCGTCAATCTGCTCCTTGCGAGTCCGCTATACAGGATTTTAGGGAACAATTGTGAATTTATTTTATAAATGTTCAACTCTGATCACAGGTAGAGAGTGGTGTCCCACTGTGATGTTCCTATCGTTCCTATCTGTAATGAGGACAAAGAGACACATTGGGACGAGTAGTACCTCCTTGTGAATCTTTACAACAAATGTGATCAAACACGTGTCTTTATTTTACCTAAACGCGACAATAGAAAAAGAAAACGAATTACAACCCTCTTTTAACACTGAAACCATGGAAGAGCCAATTTAGAACCGTGCTTTCAAAAGAAAAAGTACTTTATAATAATTCAAACCAGCTCACTGGTGTTATCGAATGTGTGTTAGCACAGGGTGTATGTACAGTTAGAAAGGGGAGGAAGTCGGAGATTAAAGATTCTTGTTTATTAATTTAATGAATGAACTGCATGAAAATGTGTCAAAGAAACATTTGTCAATACAGAAGGTTTTTTTTTCAGGTTGTATTACATTGATTGTACACGCACCGAGGGATTCTTGTATTGTACACGTACCGAGGGATTCTGGTATTGTACACGTACCGAGGGATTCTGGTATTGTACACGTACCGAGGGATTCTGGTATTGTACATGTACCGAGGGATTCTTGTATTATTCACGTACCGAGGGATTCTGGTATTGTACACGTACCGAGGGATTCTGGTATTGTACACGTACCGAGGGATTCTGGTATTTTACACGTACCGAGGGAGTCTGGTATTGTACACGTACCGAGGGATTCTTGTATTGTTCACGTACCGAGGGATTCTGGTATTGGACACGTACCGAGGGAATCTGGTATTGTACACGTACCGAGGGAATCTGGTTATCTGTACAATGCGGACATAGACGTACAAAAATAGCGACAACAAATAAGCAATGTCGTTCGCAGGGAAATAGGCTTAAGTTATCTTAAGAAAAGGTTGTGTTTTAAGGAACAATACAATTATATTTCAAGGATATCGCGAATGCTCAGAGTGTCATTTCGCAAACCAAAATTAGTCTATTTGTTTGGGTTGATCTGCTCTTGCCGTTTGTCTGGGGGAAATAGACTTGGTCAATGAGAAACAATACCTTACAAAACATTAATTGTTCTATTATATCAAAATACAATATTCCACGCCCGATCGAGAGTAGTAATGATGCCTCGATCGAACAGAGGTCAAGGTCAGACACCTCACGTACCTCATTGAATCGGGTAACATATGATAAACAAACTGAGAGGTCAAGGTCAGATACAAGATCTCCACACACCTCACGTACCTCATTGAATCGGGTAACATATTATAAACAAACTGAGAGGACAAGGTCAGATACAAGATCTGCACACACCTCACGTACCTCATTGACTCTGGTAACATTTGGAGAGGGCATGCCAATTCGCATGTAATTTAAGCGTAATATTTTTATTGGTTCGTTATGACAGGGAAATAGCCTGAAACTGTTATCCCAGTAAAATAAGCTATTTCCTTCAGGACAGTAGCGCATATTGGGGAACGTCACATGCGAATAACAACTATCTATATGCGTCTACACCCCAGTTCAATAATATATGGAGTTTGAAAACCGTTAGGAGAGAAAATCATTGTCATCATGTATTTGTAGATCTCGCACCTTGTCTGGAATACTTGGTTATTGTGTAAGTCACAAACTAGTGTTTTCGTGTTGGTATCATGCTTGTCTACGTCACAAACATGCTAGTATAACCTACGTCAAAAACATGACAGTAGAACCTACGTCACAAACATGCCAGTAGAACCTACGTCACAAATATGCCAGTAAAACCTACGTCACAAACATGCCAGCAGAACCTACGTCACAAACATGCCAGTAGAACCTACGTCACACACATGCCAGTAGAACCTACGTAAAAAAATGTGCCATTAAAAATTAGTGACATCTGTTCTGTTTTCTTCCAATTAATGAAGACCTTGTTAAGTGGGAAATTTAATTACACAAATTTTAAAGCGTAATATATCACAACCACAAGTTTTGTGTTAGGACTAGTGCCTTACCTAAAAGGCGGCCGCGGTGGTAAGTGGTAAATGCAGTATTACATCAAAGTCAATATAACCTACATATTAAAAAGACATGATATGGAGGATAGCAGTAGAGACAAATATCACTATCATTGATAAGTCACTGTTTACACAGAATATTTAAGTATCTATATGACTATCATGCTGTGATAGACACACTATTTACATCTTGTCATTGACAGTTTTTGTTTGGCTGTATCTAGAACTAATTTATATAAAGACAATTTCAAAACTATACATAATGAATAGTTGTGTTTGCACGTTACAAACACAGACCTGGTTTGAGACACACGTGGTGCACAGACTGTCATACTGAAGATATCCGTCAGACAACAATGCTAACTATAATATTCTGCTACTTATTACTTTGTTTATTACTCTTTGGAATTCTGGTTTTGAGATTCCGTGAATAACGTGAATACGCTATGTTGCTTCAATCGTTCGGAATGTTCAAACAAAATCATAACATTTATGTGTGTCCATCATAATCTCAAAAAAGAGGTCATTCCACCATTAACAAACGCGTTTACTTGCTGTGCATTTTCCAACTCAGTCTCAATTCTGACAACAACTTATTCCGAGTAAACTTCTTTTTATGTTCCTTTAACTGTATCATACGTTATGTATATAGACCTGTGTATATAGACCTGGTAATACTGTTTATATAGACGTGGTAATACTGTTTATATAGACCTGGTAGTACTGTTTATGTAGACCAGGTAGTACTGTTTATGTAGATCAGGTAGTACTGTTTATATAGACCTGGTAGTACTGTTTATGTAGACCTGGTAGTACTGTTAATATAAACCTGGTAATACTCTTTATATAGACCTGGTAGTACTGTTTATATAGACCTGGTAGTACTGTTAATATAAACCTGGTAATACTGTTTATAAAGACCTTGTAATACTGTTTATATAGACCCTGTAGTACTGTTTATATAGACCCGGTAATACTGTTTATGTAGACCTGGTAGTACTGTTTATATAGACCTGGTAGTACTATTTATATAGACCTGGTAGTACTGTTTATATAGACCTTGTAATACTGTTTATATAGACCCTGTAGTACTGTTTATATAGACCCGGTAATACAGTTTATGTAGACCTGGTAGTACTGTTTATGTAGACCTGGTAGTACTGTTTATATAGACCTGGTAGTACTGTTAATATATACCTGGTAATACTGTTTATATAGACATGGTCATACTGTTTATATAGACCTGGTAATACTGTTTATATAGACCTTGTAATACTGTTTATATAGACCCTGTAGTACTGTTTTTATAGACCCGGTAATACAGTTTATGTAGACCTGGTAGTACTGCTTATGTAGACCTTGTAATACTGTTTATGTAGACCTGGTAGTACTGTTTATGTAGACAAGGTAGTACTGTTTATACAGACCTTGTAATACTGTTTATGTAGACCTGGTAGTACTGTTTATGTAGACCTGGTTGTACTGTGTATATAGACCTGGTATTACTGTGTATATAGACCTGGTAGTACTGTTTATGTAGACCTTGTAATACTGTTTATGTAGACCTGGTTGTACTGTGTATATAGACCTGGTATTACTGTGTATATAGACCTGGTAGTACTGTTTATGCAGACCTGGTAGTACAGTTTATGTAGACCTGGTAGTACTGTTGAAGTAGACCTAGTAGTACTGTTTATATATACCTGGTAGTACTGTGTATATAGACCTTAGTAGTACTGTTTATGTAGACCTGGTAGTACAGTTTATATAGACCTGGTAGTACTGTTGATGTAGACCAGGTAGTAATGTTTATATAAACCTGATAGTACTGTTTATGTAGACCTGGTAGTACCGTTAATATATACCTGGTAGTACTGTTTATATAGACCTGGTAGTACTCTTTATGTAGACCTGGTAGTACTGTTTATGTAGACCAAGTAATACTGTTTATATAGACCTTGTAATACTGTTGATATAGACCTTGTAATACTGTGTTTATATACCTGGTAGTACTGTTTATATAGACCTGGTAATACTGTTTATATAGACCTGGTAATACTGTTTATATAGATCTTGTGATACTGTTTATGTGAATCTGGTAGAACTGTTTATATAGATCTGGTAGTACTGTTTATATAGATCTTGGGATACTATTTATATAGACTTTGTAATACTGTTTATGTAGACCAGGTAATAATGTTTATATAGACCTGGTTGTACTGCTTAAATAGATCTGGTAATACTGTTTTTATAGACCTGGTAATACTGTTTATATAGACCTGGTAGTACTGTTTATATAGACCTGGTAATACTGTTTATATAGACCTGGTAATACTGTTTATATAGACCTGGTAATACTGTTTATATAGACCTGGTAATACTGTTTATATAGACCTGGTAATACTGTTTATATAGACCTGGTAATACTGTTTATATAGACCTGGTAATACTGTTTATATAGACCTGGTAATACTGTTTATATAGACCTGGTAATACTGTTTATATAGACCTGGTAATACTGTTTATATAGACCTGGTAATACTGTTTATATAGACCTGGCATTACTGTTTATATAGACCTTGTGATACTGTTTATGGTTATCTGGTAGTACTGTTTATATAGATCTGGTAGTACTGTTAATATAGACCATGTAATACTGTTTATATAGACCTTGTAATAATGTTTATATATACCTGGTTATACTATTTGTATAGACCTGGTATTACTGTTTATATAGACCTGGTAATACTGTAAATATAGACCAGGTAATACTGTTTATAAAGATCTAGTAATACTGTTTGTATAGACCTGGTTAACTGTTTATATAGACCTGGTAGTACTGTTAATATATACCTGTTAGTACTGTGTATATAGACCTGGTAGTACTGTTTATGTAGACCAGATAGTACTGTGTATATAGACCTGGTAATACTGTTTATATAGACCTGGTAGTACTGTTTATGTAGACCTGGTAGTACTATTTATGTAGACCAGGTAATACTGTTCATATAGACCTTGTAATAGTGTTTATATACCTGGTAGTACTGTTTATATAGACCTGGTAATACTGTTTATATAGACATGGTCATACTGTTTATATAGACCTGGTAATGCTTTTTAGACCTAATAATACTGTTTATATAGACCTTGTTATACTGTTTATATAGACCTTGTAATACTGTTTATATAGACCTGGTAATACTGTTTATATAGACCTTGTGATACTGTTTATATAGACCTGGTAGTACTGTGTATATAGACCTGGTATTACTGTTTATATAGACCTGGTAGTACTGTTTATATAGGTCTTGTGATACTGTCTATGTAGACCTGGTAATACTGTTGACATAAACCTGGTAATACTGTTGACATAAATCTGGTAATACTGTTGACATAAATCTGGTAATGCTGTTGACATAAATCTGGTAATACTATTGACATAAATCTGGTTATACTGTTGACATAAATCTGCATACATAAATAATAGTCTGCACCTGCATACATAAATAATAGTCTGCACCTGCATACATTTATTATAGTCTGCACCTGCATACATATATTATAGTCTGCACCTGCATACATATATTATAGTCTGCACCTGCATACATATATTATAGAATTCGTTCAAGTTTACAGTATCAGTGATGAATTATCTAATTGAGCAACCTCTCGTTATTTTGATTTATATAGTGTCTGTTAAGGTATATATTATTTCATATCCCTGCTGATATTTTATAAACTTTCAAATTCATTTGGTAACACCTTGATGGGCCCCCGCCCTATTGCGTCGACCTGGTATATAGTATAAACAGCCACCAATCGCTCTTCAATTTAGCCGTCCTCAATGTGGCCAATCGAGCGGAAAACAGCGGATTCGTTCCGCTTCTTCGTTACTAACCCTGATTCATAAATTGAGACAACCATGTTGGATAAAAAAACCCAATGAGATTTCGATATGCATATGGTATTTGACTTTTGCACATGTGGAATAACTGAAGCAAAGGTATGACAAACCCGGACATGCTCTCTGTCACGTGAAAGCAAATACCGTGTCGATCGTATAGAGTATATCGAACTACCTCAGAACAATATTAGTGTTTGACGGAGCAAGATTGTGAGGAACGCCACTATTAATCTGAAGGTTTTTAATTGATTGTATATATGTGTCTGGGCCACACAGTTAAATGCTGGCTCGGTGTTGTGTATAGTCAGAAATGTCTCGACTAGTTAGGGCCAAGTGTTGACAACAGACAGAGGAGTGTGACTTTAACGCTATACCAACATGCCGGGACTGAACAGCACCATCAAAGATGTCGACAATAAGGCAAAGAAAAGGCACAGAAAGTAAGTAGTGTGTCTACTAAAGGCCTTAAACAGGTTCAGCAATAGGCGTTAAAATGGGCTAAAGGACCAGAGAAACAGATACATTAATGGTGGTGACCAAAGGACTTCAGCTCATAGGTTACGGTGTAATCCAAACAGTCAATCGGTTGACGTTCTAATTTTAAAAGTTCCGTTTATAATTTAGAATTAGTAGCTTTTAATCGATTCTATTTAAGACTTGATATTAACAATTATTGTTGTAACCTAAAGTTATACACTGAAACTCCCAACTAATGGAATATTTATGACGAATGATAAACTATCTTAAAAACACATAAGAATGACAATATTTATGTACCTTGGCGTTGGTTTTGGTCTGTTTGGGTTTTGTTTACATGTGTTATCATTGTTTCCTCGCTTCGTTTCTAGTTCTATCATTCTGAGTTAAACCTAATATGCTACGTGCCGTGACTTTGTTTCAAAGTGTTTCAACGGTACCAACCTGGTTACAGTGCTAAATAAAAGTTACATGTTTGACTTACAGTCTAACCCGTGTGTCTCTGTCGTCCGCACACCGTATGTCTCTGTCGTCCGCACGCCGTATGTCTTTGTCGACCGCACACCGTGTGTCTCTGTCGTCCGCACACCATGTGTCTCTGTCGTCCGCACACCGTATGTCTCTGTCGTCCGCACACCGTATGTCTCTGTCGTCCGCACACCGTGTGTCTCTGTCGTCCCCACACCGTGTGTCTTTGTCGACCGCACACCGTGTGTCTCTGTCGTCCGCACACCGTGTGTCTCTGTCGTCCGGACACCGTATGTCTCTGTCGTCCGCACACCGTATGTCTCCGTCGTCCGCACACCGTATGTCTTTGTCGACCGCACACCGTGTGTCTCTGTGGTCCGCACACCGTATGTCTCTGTCGTCCGCACACCGTATGTCTCTGTCGACCGCACACCGTATGTCTCCGTCGTCCGCGCACCGTGTGTCTCTGTTCTCCGCACATCATATTTACTGGTTTGTTATACCGTTCTGGCTTCATTTTATTGCAATATGTGTCGGCTGTATCGTTGTTGTCTCTGTGTCAGACTCTTACGTAGATATACAAGTCCATAGGTCACACTGATACACACTTTTACGTAGATATACAAGTCCATAAGTCACACTGACACAGACTTTTACGTAGATATACAAGTCCATAAGTCACACTGATACAGACTTTTACGTAGATATACAAGTCCATAAGTCACACTGATACAGACTTTTACGTAGATATACAAGTCCATAAGTCACACTGATACAGACTTTTACGTAGATATACAAGTCCATAAGTCACACTGATACAGACTTTTACGTAGATATACAAGTCCATAGGTCACACTGATACAAACTCTTACGTAGATATACAAGTCCATAAGTCACACTGATACATACTTTTACGTAGATATACAAGTCCATAAGTCACACTGATACAGACTTTTACGTAGATATACAAGTCCATAGGTCACACTAATACAAACTTTTACGTAGATATACAAGTCCATAAGTCACACTGATACAGACTGTTACGTAGATATACAAGTCCATATGTCACACTGATACAGACTTTTACTTAGATATACAAGTCCATAGGTCGCACTGATACAGACTTTTACGTAGATATACAGGTCCATAAGTCACACTGATACATAATTTTACGTAGATATACAAGTCCACAAGTCACACTAATACAAACTTTTACGTAGATATACAAGACCATAGGTCACACTGATAGAGACTTTTACGGAGATATACAAATCCATAAGTCACACTGATACATACTTTTACGTAGATATACAAGGCCATAGGTCACACTAATAGAGACTTTTACGTAGATATACAAATCCATAAGTCACACTGATACAGTCTTTTACGTAGATATACAAGTACATAAGTCACACTAATACAAACTTTTACGTAGATATACAAGTACATAAGTCACACTAATACAAACTTTTACGTAGATATACAAGGCCATAAGTCACACTGATACAGACTTTTACGTAGATATACAAGTCCATAGGTCACACTGATAGAGACTTTTACGTAGATATACAAATCCATAAGTCACACAGAGGCAGACGCCCATACAATCCTACCAACGTAGACCTGTGCGTCCATAGAGGCACGTACCTAAATATAAATACCTGTACATGCAGGTGTGTACATTATTATATTACTCTGCACGATTTTTAATTACAATATTTCTTCGGTCATTACAACTTGATACGAGCGGTTATGAAAACGCGATAATGTGTATTATCCATCAGCTTGGTTTCGGAGATCATGTGAAGCTGATGATTAAGGTAGAAATGGGCTACATTTTATAGTGGCGGAACGTTTCTATCTAGAAAATCGTTATTGGCGATTTTGTGAAATTGAACTTCAGTTATCAATAAATGCAGAAGATTTTCAACGCGGCCTGTATGCGGATGAAGATTTTGTGTATCTTTAAAGAGTCATGCTGGACCCAAATGCTGTTAATTGCATGATTCAGTGCCCCAGTGTTTTGAGTTGTCAGCGTACAATGTGTACGCGTTTTGTTCACTTAGTTGTCAGCGTACAATGTGTACGCGTTTTGTTCAATAAGTTGTCGTGGCTGTTATCAGGTGCTAGGAAAAAATAGACATTTTCTAATGCTTGTTCCAATGAACAACCGGATGGCGGAAGTCTTGGCGATCAGATGTTTTATGTGTCGTTATCTTATGATCACGGGTATTACAATAGAAATAGTACGCCACAGTCCTGATAGGTTTTTGAAGGTACCCGGCTTTAATTAGTTGATTAACCGAGAGTTCGGTAGTCGCGGCAACACTGTTGACGCTGAGAAGGAAGTAAGACTACATAGTGCAACTCTCTCGCCAAGCCTAGCTTTACATGATGAGAGTACTGTATAGTTCACAGTGGTATAAACTGAAACCTGAAGGACACTCACAGAAACAAACCCTCCAATAAACCAAACAGATGTTTGGGAAGAGTTGAGGAAGTGATCCTGGTACTACTTGGATACCAGGCGTAAACATTGAAGTCTAGCCTGACTCGCGTTGTTTTTTGTCGAGTTATTGATTGTAATATAAATGTGTTATAAATCTTGATATATTTGTTTACATTAGTTTGTCCGTGTTTATCTTTCTATCATTGTGTTTTTGGCTAGTTAACCTTATCCCCCCATTAATCATTAAGTACGTGTAGATAGAGTAATTATTGTCCTTTGTCACTGTCCGGTACGTGTTTCCATTACCTGGGTTTATAACTGGTATTACGGAACTCACTGAATGAGTCAAATAGCCAGCTTATCTTGTTTACCTGTGATTGTGTGTCGTCAATATTAACAACCAAAGCATATACCAGTGGAGGCTTCGGGGAGATTGGAATATAGAAACCTTACCGATTAAATACCATGAGGTCATTTTAAATCGTCCTCGTCATATCGAAATGACTGGAACAAGTCAAGAGATGTTTATATCAAGTGTGAGCCAGACCTAGCGATACATTAAACACGAAACTATTTTAACAGCGGTGTTTATTTGTCATTTTAGGCTTCGGTATGGCCATTCCTATTTTCAGGCATTATGATATGTGTATATATAAATATATCTAAACAAACTGGATAACAGGCATTATGATATGTGTATATATATAAATACATATAAACAAATTGGAATACAGGCATTGTAACATTTGTATATATATAAATATATATAAACAAACTGGATAACAGGCATTATGATATGTGTATGTATAAATATATATAAACAAACATGAATACAGGCATTATAACATGTGTATATATAAATATATATAAACAAACTGGAATACAGGCATTATAAAATGTGTGTATATATAAATACATATAAACAAACTGGAATACAGGCATTGTAACATGTGTATATATATAAATATATATGAACAAACTGGAATACAGGCATTATAACATGTGTATATATAAATATATATAAACAAACTGGAATACAGAGCTGTTAGCGCTTTCGCCCATTCGGAGTTCATCGGGCAACATAGGTTCATGGGTTGCCTGCCTGATGAAGTCATAAATGGGCGAAAGCGCTAGCAACTGTGTGTTCTAGCAACCGTGTGTTCTAGCAACTGTGTGTTCTAGCAATTGTGTGTTCTAGCAATTGTGTGTTCTAGCAACCGTGTGTTCTAGCAACTGCGTGTTCTAGCAACCGTGTGTTCTAGCAACCGTGTGTTCTAGCAATTGTGTGTTCTAGCAATTGTGTGTTCTAGCAATTGTGTGTTCTAGCAACTGTGTGTTCTAGCAACTGTGTGTTCTAGCAACTGTGTGTTCTAGCAACTGTGTGTTCTAGCAACCGTGTGTTCTAGCAACTGTGTGTTCTAGCAATTGTGTGTTCTAGCAACTGTGTGTTCTAGCAACTGTGTGTTCTAGCAACTGTGTGTTCTAGCAACTGTGTGTTCTAGCAACCGTGTGTTCTAGCAACTGTGTGTTCTAGCAATTGTGTGTTCTAGCAATTGTGTGTTCTAGCAACTGTGTGTTCTAGCAACTGTGTGTTCTAGCAACTGTGTGTTCTAGCAACTGTGTGTTCTAGCAACCGTGTGTTCTAGCAACTGTGTGTTCTAGCAATTGTGTGTTCTAGCAATTGTGTGTTCTAGCAACTGTGTGTTCTAGCAACTGTGTGTTCTAGCAACCGTGTGTTCTAGCAACCGTGTGTTCTAGCAACTGTGTGTTCTAGCAACTGTGTGTTCTAGCAACTGTGTGTTCTAGCAACCGTGTGTTCTAGCAACCGTGTGTTCTAGCAACTGTGTGTTCTAGCAATTGTGTGTTCTAGCAATTGTGTGTTCTAGCAACCGTGTGTTCTAGCAACTGTGTGTTCTAGCAACCGTGTGTTCTAGCAACTGTGTGTTCTAGCAACCGTGTGTTCTAGCAACCGTGTGTTCTAGCAATTGTGTGTTCTAGCAACTGTGTGTTCTAGTTCGTTGTTTTTGTTCCATTGTACTCGTCACACGGACACTACCTAATTTATTATAAATATATCCTAAATATTGTTATTATAATAGGCTGGTGTTTCTGTTTTATCATTTATGTGAAGATTTCTGTTTTATTATTTATGTGGGGGTTTCTGTTTTATTATTTATGTGAAGGTTTCTGTTTTATTATTTATGTGAGGGTTTCTGTTTTATTATTTATGTGAGGGTTTCTGTTTTATCATTTATGTGAGGGTTTCTGTTGTTTTTTTATTTGTGTGAGGGTTTCTGTTTTATTATTTATGTGGGGGTTTCTGTTTTATTATTTATGTGAGGGTTTCTGTTTTATCATTTATGTGAGGGTTTCTGGTTTGTTTTTATTTATGTGAGGGTTTCTGTTTTATTATTTATGTGAGGGTTTCTGTTTTATCATTTATGTGAGGGTTTCTGTTTTATTATTTATGTGGGGGTTTCTGTTTTATCATTTTATGCTGGGGTTTCTGTTATATCATTTTATGTGGGGGTCTGTATTTAACTTAGGTGTGGCTTAGATTTTTACACGATATACTGGTATTTATATTTGACTCTCATATGTGAGCTATACACTTCAAATTAATACCTATCTCCTTTTTAACTAATGTAAAGTGTATTCCGTTTAAGGTCTTTTACACAAGACCAAATTCACAATTAAATCCTCAAATTTTACCTCGTTATGTTTATGAATCAGTAAAACTAGTAAGTTGGCGGACGATTGTAATTCTACACTGTCTGAGATGTTCCTCTTTAGAACAGAATAGATAGCTACTCACTGGATCAGGTCTGATTTGAATACAAAAGTGGATATAATTCCCTGTTTAGTCGAGTGATTGTATTCACCATTGCATTCATTTAAACAGTTTCTGAAATTCTCACAAGGAAGTTAGCTTTAAGCTTGGTTGAAGTAGTTGTTGTTCTATATGCTTTACTGGTGTTTCTGGTAGTGTACTGGTGTGTCTGGTAGTGTACTGGTGTGTCTGGTAGTGTACTAGTGTGTCTGGTAGTGTACTAGTGTGTCTGGTAGTGTACTAGTGTGTCTGGTAGTGTACTGGTGTGTCTGGTAGTGTACGGGGTTTTAAAGCCTCGTCTTATAAAATGAATTTACACGTTTAACCCTCATTCTACGTGGCTGTGTCTCAGACTCCTAATGAAATCCTTGAGATAATTATTGAATAAAATTCGCCCTTCAGCTTGTCTAATATGATCCACGAGTAAATGCTAATGAGCATAGCGTGGCAAATATATGCTAATTAAGCATACAGATTTTGTCTTTGGCCCAAACCAGGAATTTCCCGCCAGAGACTTGATATTGATATGGAGATAGTCCACGGAGTAAGCGACCCGTTGTATTATACCCGTTGTTATGGAGATAGTCCACGGAGTAAGCGACCCGGTGTATACCCGTTGATATATGGAGATAGCCACGAAGTAAGCGACCCGGTGTATACCCGATGTTATGGAGATAGTCCACGGAGTACGCGACCCGGTGTATACCCGTTGTAATGGAGATAGTCCACGGAGTAAGCAACCCGGTGTATACCCGTTGTTATGGAGATAGTCCACAGAGTAAGCGACCCGGGGTATACCCGTTGTTATGGAGATAGTCCACGGAGTAAGCGACCCGGTGTATACCCGTTGATATGGAGATAGTCCGAGCAGTAAGCGACCCGGTGTATACCCGTTGATATGGAGATAGTCCACGAAGTAAGCGCCCCGGTGTATACCCGTTGATATGGAGATAGTCCGCGGAGTAAGCGACCCGGTGTATACCCGTTGTTATGGAGATAGTCCACGAAGTAAGCGACCCGGTGTATACCAGTTGTTATGGAGATAGTCCATGGAGTAAGCGACTCGGTGTATACCCGTTGTTATGGAGATAGTCCACGAAGTAAGCGACCAGGTGGATACCCGTTGTTATGGAGATACGCCAAGGAGTAAGCGACTCGGTGTATACCTGTTGTTATGGAGATAGTCCCCGAAGTAAGCGACCCGGTGAATACCCGTTGTTATGGAGATAGTCTACGAAGTAAGCGACCCGGTGTATGCCCGTTGTTATGGAGATAGTCCAAGAAGTAAGCGACCCGGTGTATACCCGTTGTTATGGAGATAGTCCATGGAGTAAGCGACTCGGTGTATACCCGTTGTTATGGAAATATATTTATAATGTTTCACATGCAAGGCAAAGTGTCTCATCGCGTTTACATAGTTGCTAATCAATACGAAAAAATCGCCATGTTGTAAGTGAGCCGTTCTCTGTGTAAGGTGTACACGACACGACAGGTTAACATCAAGCCAACTGATGTAATCTTTATTTAAGCATTGAACTGTTTTTGTATGGTATTTATGATCTATTTGAATGACACAGCTTTGCAAGCAAACAACATGATTTGTTTGCTTGCAAAGTTGTGTCATTCAAATAGATCATAAATACCATACATAAACAGTTTAATACTTAAATTTACGTTTTCTCTGCCGCTAATGTTCTTTTTTAACTTACAATTGATATTTAAAATTTAAAATTCCCGCCTTATCGACAGTCCACACAAATTCGTTCAATAGTTGGAACAGCGTGTTGTTGCGTGCTGATTGGCAAACAAACCAGTACTTTGAAATCTTAACAAACTCTTCAATTTTATTCTACAATTCAGTATCAATACAATTTCGTATGATATATATATAATAGGATTTAAGTTTATCAATAGAACTCTGAGCTGAAAGTTAAATTTGAAATTGTTTCGATTTTTCCCCGGAACAAATTTACCGCATGGATAAATACAGTGAACACCGTAAATCCGACCTTGCCCTCCACGAGGGAGTTATTTTAGGAAGTTAAATGAGCCAAGAGAAAGATAAAGCACGACAGGTTAACATCAAGCCAACTGATGTAATCTTTATTTAAGCATTGAACTGTTTTTGTATGGTATTTATGATCTATTTGAATGACACAGCTTTGCAAGCAAACAACATGATTTGTTTGCTTGCAAAGTTGTGTCATTCAAATAGATCATAAATACCTTACATAAACAGTTTACGTTTTCTCTGCCGCTAATGTTCTTTTTTAACTTACAATAGATATTTAAAATTTAAAATTCCCGCCTTATCGACAGTCCACACGAATTCGTTGAATAGTTGGAACAGCGTGTTGTTGCGTGCTGATTGGCAAACAAACCAGTACTTTGAAATCTTAACAAACTCTTCAATTTTATTCCACAATTCAGTATCAATACAATTTCGTATGATATATATATAATGTGATTTAAGTTTATCAATAGAACTCTGAGCTGAAAGTTAAATTTGAAATTATTTCGATTTTTCCCCGGAACAAATTTACCGCATGGATAAATACAGTGAACACCGTAAATCCGACCTTGCCCTCAAGGAGGGAGTTATTTTAGGAAGTTAAATGAGCCAAGAGAAAAAGTTCGAATTTGTGAAGAATCCAGACGTGAATTTATTTGTTGATTGTATGGGAATCTGACTACATTCGGTAGATTCTATAACAGCCTCGTTATTTGACATGTCGTGGAAACCGTGGCTGCGATACGCGTGAAAATGATAGCATTTGAAGTGAGTGATCTTGCGACGGAGCACAGGGGTTTGTTACAAACGTCTGAAATGTTTATGTTTGCTGTGACTCATATCAGTAGGTCTGTAACATATATGTAAGTAGGTCTATAGAATATGTGTATTTCAGACATTTGTTACGAACCCCTGTTGAGCAGTGCAGTGTAACAGATGATATTTCTGATAAATTGCATGAGTGTTCAAATTGTTTCCATTGCAGGCATTGGTGATTTCAACCGATGTGCATTTTATTCGATATTGCAGACCTTGGTCTTGTTTTTGTTGTAATAAAAGTTTTTTTGTATATTTTCTTTTTTCTTTTGCACATAAATTTATAATTACATTGTCAGGTCTCAAAATGCCCAGCGATATTTCAGCAGCCGTCATGTTTATTTACATTGGATATTGTAGTTCCGGTCAATGTTGTATTAATACGCTAAGAATTGTGTCTCGTGCTGCATGGTAATTAAAGTCCAATCAACGACACAGCTTCCAAAGAGGCTATATAGTGACAATGCCATGCAAAATGTAAATATATCAATCTCATTAAAATCATATGTTACATGACTTCGTTAACTTCGTACTACGCCTGAACATCTGAGTGTGCCGCGGTCAGGGTCACGTTAAGGTGACCTTTATATTTATAAATACTCATTAAATTTTGACTAATCAGAGACCCTCTTTCAAAAGGGCGCTCGGAGATGTAACAAATATGTCGGACATCGATGAGAATGATGCGAAAGTTCTGAAGTTATTTGAGATTGATCGTCTGAAACCCGAACAGAAAAAATTCGAAGCTTTATTAGAGAAGATGGACTGCATGGTGGTGTTGCCTACGCAATTATTACCCAATGGGTACGTTTTCCTTGGCGTCCAAGAAACATCAGTCCCCGCCGCCATATTTGTTTTGGAAAACTAATCTGTTCGATACCCCTCGCTATTTATCTATCAACCATGATATTCCGATTCGCTGGCAAACTTTTGCCAGCGCGCCTCTGATTGGTTCATCTAAAGGTCACTTGAACGTGACCCTGACCGCGGCACATTCAGATGTTCAGGTGGAGCCATGTAACAGATGATTTTAATCAGATTGTAAATATATAGATATGTTTGTCAGCTCGTATTTGTTATAAAATTACAATAATTAAGTGAAGAAGAACATGTCCAAGTGTTGTTGGTGATCCTAAGTTACAGAAAGGAGAATGGCTGGGGGTCATAGTATGTGTTTTCTTTCATTTCGACAAAAAGATACATAGAGTATGTTTACTTTCATTGTGACTTTCATTCAGACAAATACATACATTGAATGCGTTTTCTTTCATTCCGACAAATAAATACATTGAAAGTGGATTCTTTCATTCCGACGGATCAAAACTTTGGTATAGTTAAATTAAAGTTAACTGTACGACTTATTATACACATTAAAGTAAACTATACGTCTAATTTTACACATTAAAGTTAACTGTACGTCTTATTATATTTTTATTTGGGGAGCAACCGTTCAGAATTCCTATGCTTACGAACCTTATACCTTCTTAACTTTCTGGGGGTCAGCCTCCAGGAGGAGAGATTATCCGACGTTTGTAACTCGGTACAGTGAAACAAAGGAAGGGTGCAGATTTCGATTTGCCACAACTGTTAATTAAGGGTATTTGTTGGTTTTCCGATTGTTTTTATAGAGAGTTGATTGTATTTATTCACAGACTGGCATGAGGGGCGACTCGCTATGGGGTGGTACACTGAAGGTGGCCATTCCTATGTTAGACTATTCTGATGGAGAGTCCCTACCTGACGATTTGTAAGGAAGTATTATCTAGCCTCTTTGTGGCTAGTCTCCTGGTGTCTAGTCTTCTAACCGTTATATGCTGTCCACTCTTCTAACTAGGGTTTTGGTTTATCGGGTCTGTAATTCGGTGGAGTTAAGCATCCTAGTAAAACGTATTTTACTACGCCATCGTATGCAGCTTAATTGTCTAGTCGCTATAGAACTATATGGCGGTATTTCCTGTTAATAGACACACGTCCTCCCGGACACTCAATGACAAAAGTGGTAATACCGTAGAAACGATTTATTTTATATTTGACATGACTTCATTCTAACACGACTAGATCTGCTGCATATCATGAAGTAAAGCCTGTTTACTTTGTTACTCGTGCTTTCCGTTACACTAACACTGAGGGAAACAGCATGTGGTTTACTGCCCGTACTCTCCGTTACACTAACACTAAGGGGAACAGCACGTGGTTTACTGCCCGTGCTTTCCGTTACACTAACACTGAGGGGAACAGCACGTGGTTTACTGCCCGTGCTTTCGTTACACTAACACTAAGGGGAACAGCACGTGGTTTACTGCCCGTACTCTCCGTTACACTAACACT
>NW_018408634.1:119300-152146 GCF_002113885.1 Mizuhopecten yessoensis
GATCTCATTGAGAATCTGAGGGTCGGTGTTTGTGAGGATCTCATTGAGAATCTGAGGATCGATCTTTGTGAGGACTATGATCTCATTGAGAATCTGAGGGTCGGTGTTTGTGAGGATCTCATTGAGTATATGAGAGTCGATGCTTGTGGAGACGATGATCTCCGTGAGAATCTGGGGGTCGATGTTTTTGATTAGGCTAATAAGTGAGCTTTGTTTCACTACCGCGGCCTCACTTTGAGGACGTGACTTGATCTACACGGCTGTTGTCGTCGTCGATAACACACACCCTTCTGGAACACCTTGTCTTGATCTCCTTTTCCCTTTTCAAGGATGTTCATGTAAATCCTTCCTTTATTCATATTTTTTCCTAGGGACTAAAAGGAATCTGTGTGTAATATTTGTGTGTAATAAAGTGATATATTTGTTAGTTATATAACCTGTTTCATATATCATTATTCAGTGGATTTGTTGTCGTATGCGTATATTAAGTATGTCGATACAAAACGCTGCACCATATTGTCATACTTCAAAACGGTTAAAATAACAGAGTTTGGAAGTTTGCTGTTATTTTATTTTAATTAGCGTGGAATTTTTGTTATCTGAACTTATGTTATTAATGATTTGATTTTTTTTATATAACTATCTGTATTCATATGTAACATTTAAAATGTTAATTGACATATTCATATTGTAGTTTGAAAGTGACCTACACGCCCGGGAAGAAGGGAGGAAGTTATGGATTACCCGTCGGTGCTAAACTAGTTGTACCGGAAGGTCTATTTGGAAAGAAGGACTCTATAACATGTCAAGTGGCGCCACCTGCGCAAAGATGGCGTCACTGTCCCGTTCTTACATCGTACGAACATGTGACCAGTGAAATGTTTGTGCTGACATCAACTGTTCAAACTTTGAAGAAAAATATAATTGTGCAAATACCGTTTTACCAGATAGACCCAGAACATAACGAGTTAAATGTGAAAGGCAAATGGAAAGACGAAAGGGAATGGGTTAACGTGGGATTTCTAAAGAAGGTAAATGTCATTTATGGTACTTTGTGTTTTTTTGTAAAATGTGTCTCATAATATGGAAAAAAACCTGACTCAAACATAGTTCTATCTCTCCTCATTCCGCCCCTCCTTTTGTTTTTATTCATTGGATATGTTACGTTAATAATAATTTATGTATAAATTAAAACCTTCATGAAACTATAACGATTTTAGAAACCATATTTTCCGCAGTAAAACTGCAGGTTAAATTGATAATACCTACAGCCGGGTGTCGTGGAGTGTCAACTGTGCGCCATAAAACTACAATATATGTAACTTCCAACTTGACAGAAAACGTAACAAAGCCAACAGACCTTGTATGATAATGCGATTTTGAATTAGGAAATATCCGGACTTTAGTGATATTCCCGTTGCTTTATTGCTACAGCTACTCACAGGCAATTCCACTTGTTTGATGTGCCGACTAAAGCCTCTACATACAGCTTACACATTGACGGAACATTATACCTCGAAACGTCGAGTGTGAGAAATCAATGAGCAGTTTGGTCCACGACCTTTGTCTGTGCGTACGCTGATTATTGGTAGTGAGCATTCACACACGATTAAATGTTAACATATTCAATTATTGGCTTGGCATTCTGTTCAACAAATGCCACGTACATGTGGCAGATCAACAGGACATTCCCACAGCCTGCTACGGACGGCATCTCCTGTCTAATTATCACACGGATACAATCTGATTCCACAATAACTCGAGAAAAATAAGTCGGTCCAACTGGAAATCGTTTCTTCCTTAATTATGGACTCTTTCAAAATATCAACAAGCGATAACGTATCATAGTAAATATTTCTAGTGACAATGTTTGTGAAAAACTTTATTCAATCACTACAAACTTTTAGTAACAAACAAGAAACTATGCCCCGGAAAGCGCGGCTTGACAGGAGAAGGACAGGTTAACAATACCATACCTACATTTACTTAGCTAATATTGGACTGGTCTATTTCTGTACGTCTGTCAATACCCGCTCCACACAGCTTATATTGGACTGGTCTACTTCTGTACGTCTGTCAATACCCGCTCCACACAGCTTATATTGGACTGGTCTACTTCTGTACGTCTGTCAATACCCGCTCCACACAGAAAGGGGCGTCAGATAAACAATAGTATAGTCCAAGTTTCAGCACAGTTATAACATACAATACAATTCTTTTACATAAAATGAATTTAGAAAGTTAACGACATCTATCAGCACACAATGCGTTAAGATATCGACCTTGGGTTTTATTATTACTTTGCTACCGAAATTGTACTTTATAATTTGATTGATAAGGCGCGTTAGTATAGGCGCTGTTTGTCTGGAAGTACAGGATATAACAACGACTTGCTCTTAACATTTTCGAGAATTTTAACCTGAAAAGTCAGCATTCCTTGACACAATAGTGGGAAACCCTTAACAGCCTATGCCATATGTTTTCATCGAATTTATTTCATTTGAAAAAAGACGTCATGACGAATAGGTTGTTTTGACCCATGTCAAGGTGGAACCTAGATAGAGTGTTTCACTCGTATCTTAACTTGGGTCTCAGGATCCGTCCAACAGACACATTGTTAAATCAATACTAGTAGCTGATTTTACTTGTTTGTTTTTTGCCTGCTGCATTTAACAAAGCGGCAAAATCATTTCAGTATAAACAACATGTATGTGATCTTATTGAAAAGCTTCAGTGACGAGGAGTTCTTCAATTTGATAGCAGATTTTCTTCTAACTTTATTTTTTATTTTTGTCATTACAGTTTGGTGACGTCATGCAATATTGTAGATTTTTTCACTTATACTCTTTTACTAATATACATGTATATGTGTACAGGAGGATAGCTCCACCCCGTGTGTAGAACTGGAGATAGACCGGCTTGGCATTTTTGTGGTGACCTTCACCCCAAAGAAGGAGTTGTTTGACGTAACACCCCAGGGCTGTCTGTATAACGCACACATAAGTAGGTACATCAGCATCCGCTTCCCCAAGAAGGCAGCCGACAAGTCGTTCCAGTGCGCAATCCAGGTACGGCCGCCATGTCTGATTGGATGTTTCAGTACAATAGTTGCATCTGGTCCTTTTAAGTTATTACGTATATCGAGTGCCTATCCTTTCTGATTACTGTAAGTGAGTGAGGCAATCACAATGATCAAAACGGAACTATATATGTGTCAATGTTTGCATAAAAAAATGCGCATTTCCTATCTTTGTTTGAATGTTAGTTCATACAACAACAGAAATTAGCACAAATTATTGCAACATGATTTGCTTTATTCAATATAATACTGTAATTTTCTTCAGATCACACCCATCTCTTCAGACAAGCTAGAGCTGGCTAAAGACTTCTATCCTACCGAGCTCTGCGATCTCGTTCTGGCCACAGAGTTTATCGATTTAATTCCCAGCATTCCTTGCAACTTTCGGCGAGCAGCGACAGTAAAGCTCCCTCTACCGGGCGGTGTAGAGCTTGAAGACGAAAGTTCAACCACCATCGGAGTTTTCCAGAAAATGGAGAATGGTTGGGAACTGGTGGAAAGTAAATACAAGTACACACGGACCACGGTCACGTTTGACGTCAAATCACTGTCTAGGTAAGGTTCCAATACAGACCCTTAATAAACCCCTGTCCTCTTTAGGTTTGGTTCCAATACAGACCCTTTATAAACCACTGTTCTCTTTAGGTTAGGTATTGATTCGACCCCTCCATGAACCCCTGTTCTCTTTAGGTAAGGTTCTGATTCAGCCCCTACATGAACCCCTGTTCTCTTTAGGTAAGGTTCTGATTCAGCCCCTACATGAACCCCTGTTCTCTTTAGGTTAGGTTTTGATTCGACCCCTACATGAACCCCTGTTCTCTTTAGGAAAGGTTCTGATTCAGCCCCTACACGAACCCCTGTTCTCTTTATGTAAGGTTCTGATTCGGCCCCTACATAAAACCATGTTCTCTTTAGGAAAGGTTCTGATTCAGCCCCTACATGAACCCCTGTTCTCTTTAGGAAAGGTTCTGATTCGGCCCCTACACGAACCCTTTCCCTTACCTGGTAAGGTTCTGATTCAGCCCCTACATGAACCCCTGTTCTCTTTAGGAAAGGTTCTGATTCAGCCCCTACACGAACCCTTTCCCTTACCTGGTAAGGTTTAAATACATGCAGGTCCATCTATATATCACATATCAGATATTTGTGTGTCAGTCGTGAATAGTTACCAGAAATGACAGGACGAAGCTTTTGGTGTGTGTAATGCAGTACGCGTGGAAACTCTATTCCTCTGCAAGTGAATCAGCATGAGTTGAAGTTTTATTTCTCATGAAAGTGACACATTCGTAAGACCTTTATAGCCTCAAAAATATTAATTTCTGATAAAAGCAAAACAAATTTGCACAAAACATCAATCGCGCAGTAATTCCTTCGTCGAGAAACTTCAACCAATCAAAAGTTAGAATTACAAATACTGCACCAAGTCATCGCTGTTTGTGTTGTCTATACGAATCAACCCGAAAAAGTCTAGCATTAGGAGAATAGCCAACATTAAATCATATCATAGCGTGCTCGATTAGACAAATGCTATCGTTCTTCATTATGAGCCAACCATGATCATAATTCGACTGAATCATCGCGAGAAACGCCAAAATGTAACAGTTTTATGACAACAAGATAAAAACAAATTGTTGAAATAGTTCTTTTAAGGTCACGTTCAAGATATCTTGTTTCATTTTGTTGAGAGAGCCTTACCGAGTCAAATCAATACAAACATTTATTAGGCTTTATTTGACCCTTGTAGATTTTGTGTGGTCCAGACCAAGCCTGATCGAGCCAAAAGGGTGCTGGCGGCGGTGCCTATCGTCGAGGGAAGAAGTGACAAAGAAAAGGGGGAAGTAATCGCTTTTCTGAACATCCAAGAGAAGTTATGGTTCGTGGTGTTGGAATGCTTCCCACAAAGTAAATCGGAGACCCGGATTAAGGAGATGAAAGAGCGGGGATTTAAACATATTGGGAAGCAGATTCTACGTAAAGAGGAAATAGTGGAAAACAAACCATTCCGGCGATCACAGCCAAAACCAAATAAAGTGAAGGAGATACAAGGCTTTGAGCTGTTTGATGGTATGAAATGGACGTTGGAAGTTGTAGAAGATATTAAGGTCAGTTTCGACAGTGATTACACGGAGAACAGAGACTTTCAGTACTTCCGGCACCTGCCGGATAGTTGTCGGAAATTTATAATCGAGCCGAAAAATAATGACGAAAAAGCAATAAGCGGTGCAATAAACCTCCTCCCTGTAAATATGGAGAGTGATGCCAAAATGAAGGAAGCTTCGACCTTCACCCTGAAGATTGACATAGACGAGGACACTGTTAAGGCGTATTTCCGTCCAGAGTTTGTACCGGAGGAACCGGAACCGGTCAAAGAAAAGCCAAACATGGATCTGCTCATGATGAACACTGTGAAGGAGGAGAAGCCAATTATACCCACAATTCCAAAGTTCAAACCACTTCCGGCATCAGTCATGGAGCGTCTAATGAAGACAAGCAGAAAACCTATCATAGGTAAATACATCATAATAATGTCACTGTCGAACTTACACATACACAATCTGACATCGATACGTTTTCCTAGATATATATCATTTAAAACTGTACAGGTTTTCTTTATATAGACATTAAATCAGGTTTCAAAATGTTTGTATGAAATTTCTGGATGCATATATGTAGACCAAACTGTGTAATATTAATCTAAAATTTCAATAACGTTAAGACAGATGGGAGGCTATTTGACTGGGATTTCGAATAAATTTGATAGATGTTTAATCAAATTAATGTTCAATCCAGAAATAGTTTGATATCGTCGGTATGTTAGGACTTACTTCAGCATTTACCGTGTTTTAGGGCGTGCCATAAGAGGTAGGTATTTACGGGCGCATGCGCTTTGTATTTAGAGAGCAGACATCGTCCACCATTGTACAGTAGCCATGTTATATAGTGTGTATAGTCGGCTTATGTAGATTCCAGAGTTTTGTCCCTTTCATCGCCATGCATGGTCGTTATAATTTAGTAATCATGTCCGTTTACTTGTTTTTGGTTTCATCGGCACAAAAATGGCTACAAAAATGTGTGCCCCTTCCCCCCGATTCTTTCGACAATGATTCACAAAGCATGTACATTGTAGTTTGAGATTATTATTGTGCCTTTTTGTTTGTATTTTTTTTTATCCTGGAAAACGTATAATGACTAAACAAACTCAACGACAAATAACAAACACTGATTCACAAAGTCAGCCAATACTGACAGTGACTTCAAACAGCGACAATACTGACATTGACATCAAACAGTGGACAATGACATCAAACAGTGGACAATGTCTCACAGTGCCATCAAACAGTGGACAATGACTGACAATGACATCAAACAGTGGACAATGTCTGACAGTGACATCAAACAGTGGACAATGTCTGACAGTGACATCAAACAGTGGACAATGTCTGACGGTGACATCAAACAGTGGACAATGATTGACAGTGACATCAAACAGTGGACAATGACTGACAGTGACATCAAACAGTGGAAAATGACTGACTGTGCCATCAAACAGCGGACAATGTCTGACAGTGACATCAAGCAGTGGACAATGACTGACAGTAACACCAAACAGCGGACAATGACTGACAGTGGACAATGTCTGACAGTGACATCAAACAGTGGACAATGTCTGACAGTGACATCAAACAGCGGACAATGACTGACAGTGACATCAAACAGTGGACAATGACTGAAAGTGACATCAAACAGCGGACAATGTCTGACATTGACATCAAACAGCGGACAATGACATCAAACAGCGGACAATGACTGACAGTGACATCAAACAGCGGACAATGACTGACAGTGACATCAACCAGTGGACAATGACTGAAAGTGACATCAAACAGCGGACAATGTCTGACATTGACATCAAACAGCGGACAATGACATCAAACAACGGACAATGACTGACAGTGACTTCAAACAGCGGACAAGTCTGACATTGACATCAAACAGCGGACAATGACTGACAGTGACATCAAACAGCGGACAATGGCTGACAGTGACATCAAACAGCGGACAATGACTGATAGTGACATTAAACAGTGGACAATGACTGACAGTATTTCCATTGTGTAATCATTAGATAACCTTACCAATCACAAATGTTGTTTAAATCCAAAAACAGCGAGAGCTATTAATCGTAAGAGTGTTCCATTGCTGAACTGTTCGGGTCTTTCCGTCAGACTGATTATGTAATCGGGCATCAATCATTACGTGGTGATTTTGACAGAAATATGTTCGAAAATTTCCTCCAAGTTGCGCTACCACGTATACAGGACTATATTGAACAGTAACGTCTTGCATATATTAACATATACCATCATAGTGTTAAGATATACCTTTCATTCCTTAAATGACTGACTTTAGCTGACAATGACTAACATTAGCTGACAATGACTCACATTAGATGACAATGACTGACAATGACGGACAATGACTGACATTAGCTGACAATGACTGATATTAGCTGACAATGACTGACAATGACTGACAATGACTGACATTAGCTGACAATGACTGACATTAGCTGTCAATGAACGACATTAGCTGACAATGACTGACAATGACTAACATTAGCTGACAATGACTGACATTAGCTGACAATGACTGACAATGACTGACATTAGCTGACAATGACTGACATTAGCTGACAATGACTGACAATCACTGACAATCACTGCCAATCACTGACAATGACTGACATTAGCTGACGATCACTGACATTAGCTGACAATCACTGACATTAGCTGACAATCACTGACATTACTGACAATGACTGACATTAGCTGACAATGACTGACATTAGCTGACAATGACTGACATTAGCTGACAATGACTGACATTAGCTGACAATGACTGACATTAGCTGACAATGACTGACATTAGCTGACAATGACTGACATTAGCTGACAATGACTGACATTAGCTGACAATGACTGACATTAGCTGACAATGACTGACATTAGCTGACAATGACTGACATTAGCTGACAATGACTGACATTAGCTGACAATGACTGACATTAGCTGACAATGACTGACATTAGCTGACAATGACTGACATTAGCTGACAATGACTGACATTAGCTGACAATGACTGACATTAGCTGACAATGACTGACATTAGCTGACAATGACTGACATTAGCTGACAATGACTGACATTAGCTGACAATGACTGACATTAGCTGACAATGACTGACATTAGCTGACAATGACTGACATTAGCTGACAATGACTGACATTAGCTGACAATGACTGACATTAGCTGACAATGACTGACATTAGCTGACAATGACTGACATTAGCTGACAATGACTGACATTAGCTGACAATGACTGACATTAGCTGACAATGACTGACATTAGCTGACAATGACTGACATTAGCTGACAATGACTGACATTAGCTGACAATGACTGACATTAGCTGACAATGACTGACATTAGCTGACAATGACTGACATTAGCTGACAATGACTGACATTAGCTGACAATGACTGACATTAGCTGACAATGACTGACATTAGCTGACAATGACTGACATTAGCTGACAATGACTGACATTAGCTGACAATGACTGACATTAGCTGACAATGACTGACATTAGCTGACAATGACTGACATTAGCTGACAATGACTGACATTAGCTGACAATGACTGACATTAGCTGACAATGACTGACATTAGCTGACAATGACTGACATTAGCTGACAATGACTGACATTAGCTGACAATGACTGACATTAGCTGACAATGACTGACATTAGCTGACAATGACTGACATTAGCTGACAATGACTGACATTAGCTGACAATGACTGACATTAGCTGACAATGACTGACATTAGCTGACAATGACTGACATTAGCTGACAATGACTGACATTAGCTGACAATGACTGACATTAGCTGACAATGACTGACATTAGCTGACAATGACTGACATTAGCTGACAATGACTGACATTAGCTGACAATGACTGACATTAGCTGACAATGACTGACATTAGCTGACAATGACTGACATTAGCTGACAATGACTGACATTAGCTGACAATGACTGACATTAGCTGACAATGACTGACATTAGCTGACAATGACTGACATTAGCTGACAATGACTGACATTAGCTGACAATGACTGACATTAGCTGACAATGACTGACATTAGCTGACAATGACTGACATTAGCTGACAATGACTGACATTAGCTGACAATGACTGACATTAGCTGACAATGACTGACATTAGCTGACAATGACTGACATTAGCTGACAATGACTGACATTAGCTGACAATGACTGACATTAGCTGACAATGACTGACATTAGCTGACAATGACTGACATTAGCTGACAATGACTGACATTAGCTGACAATGACTGACATTAGCTGACAATGACTGACATTAGCTGACAATGACTGACATTAGCTGACAATGACTGACATTAGCTGACAATGACTGACATTAGCTGACAATGACTGACATTAGCTGACAATGACTGACATTAGCTGACAATGACTGACATTAGCTGACAATGACTGACATTAGCTGACAATGACTGACATTAGCTGACAATGACTGACATTAGCTGACAATGACTGACATTAGCTGACAATGACTGACATTAGCTGACAATGACTGACATTAGCTGACATTGACTGACAATGACTGACAATGACTGACATTAGGTGACAATGACTGACATTAGCTGACAATCACTGACTTTAGCTCACAATCACTGACATTAGCTGACAATCACTGACATTAGGTGACAATCACTGACATTAGCTGACAATGACTGACATTAGCTAACAATCACTGACATTAGCTGACATTGACTGACATTAGCTGACAATGACTGACATTAGCTGACAATGACTGACATTAGCTTACAATGACTGACAATCACTGACAATCACTGACAATCACTGACAATGACTGACAATCACTGACAATGACTGACAATGACTGACATTAACTGACAATCACTGACAATCACTGACAATCACTGACAATCACTGACATTAACTGATAATAACTGACATTAGCTGACAATGACTGACATTAGCTGACAATGACAGACAATGACTGACATTAGCTGACAATCACTGACAATGATTGATAATGACTGACATTAGCTGACAAAGACTGACATTGACTGACAATGACTGACATTAGCTGACAATGACTGACAATGACTGACATTAGCTGACAATGACTGACAATGACTGACATTAGCTTACAATGACTGACAATTACTGACATTAAATGGCTCGTTCATTGACATCAATTTTCATTAACAAATGTTCGATATAGGGGATAGATGAGTTAAGTTCCTGTGTAACAACCCAAGTAGCTCCCCATAATGCTTACCAGCTTTAGCTGTGCCAGCAGAAAGTAATCAAAGGGTTAATTTTATCAGTAAAGTTCGCCTAAAATAACTCAGAATAATGTAAAGTGGAAAAAGAGTTCGGCAGCCAATCCATTTGATATGAACACTAGATTATATAGTCCAGTCCCTAGATAAACCGAATACCGTTTTTGTTGACGACATCCTTTAGAGATGATTGTGTTTTGAGCATGACACTGTACATGACGAAGAGCATTATTTCATTGTGTATGTTTTGTTCACTCCTTAGTTATAGTTATGCATGCATTTAAACAAAATTCAACCTTACCACGGAAGACATGCCTGAAGCAATGACAGAATATCTCGAACTATTGTATAGTGATGTAATGTGTATCCATACCTATTTACAAATGAACAGACAGAAGGAAAAATTATAGACAGACAGAAATAAATAAAATAACAGACAGAAGGAAATAAAATAACAAACAGAAGGAAATAAAACAGACAGACACTGAGATATAAAATAGACAGACAGTAAGATATAAAATAGACAGGCAGTAGGATATAAAATAGACAGAGAGTATGATATAAAATAGACAGACAGTAAGATATAAACTAGACAGACAGTAAGATATAAAATAGACAGACAATAAGATATAAAATAGACAAACAGTAAGATATAAAATAGACTGAGAGTATGATATAAAATAGACAGACAGTAAGATATGAGATAGACAGACAATAAGATATAAACTAGACAGACACTAAGATATAAAATAGACAGAGAGTATGATATAAAATAGACAGACAGTAAGATATAAAATAGACAAACAGTAAGATATAAAATAGACAGACAATAAGATATAAATTAGACAGACAGTAAGATATAAACTAGACAGAGAGTAGGATATAAAATAGACAGAGAGTATGATATAAAATAGACAGACAGTAAGATATAAACTAGACAGACAGTAAGATATAAAATAGACAGAGAGTATGATGTAAAATAGACAGACAGTAAGATATAAAATAGACAGACAGTAAGATATAAAATAGACAGACAATAAGATATAAACTAGACAGACAGTAGGATATAAAATAGACAGAGAGTATGATATAAACTAGACAGACAGTAAGATATAAAATAGACAGACAGTAAGATATAAAATAGACAGACAGTGGGATATAAACTAGACAGACAGTAGGATATAAACTAGACAGACAGTAGAATATAAACTAAACAGACAGTCATATATAAAATAGACAGATAGTAAGATATAAACTAGACAGACAGTAAGATATAAAACAGACAGACAGTAGGATATAAAATAGACAGACAGTAAGATATAAACTAGACAGACAGAAAGATATAAAACAGACAGACAGTAGGATATAAAATAGACAGACAGTAAGATATAAACTAGACAGACAGTAGGATATAAACTAGACAGACAGTAGGATATAAACTAAACAGACAGTAAGATATAAAATAGACAGACGGTAGGATATAAAATAGACAGACAGTAGAACCGAAAATTAATAGACAGTTAGATCGAAATGACGGGGAATAATTGGCTGATATTACCTAGTTATGTCAAGTAACTTACTTGTCAATTATTGACGTGTGTATGAGGTGACTACATTTTATTATTCTCGGAGTGCCATGTTTATTGGTGTAAAGTATTCCGAAAGTGACATTTAAATTACGTATGTTAGACTGACTGCGCATTGAGTGATGAGTGCATCCCAGAGGAAATACCATTACCTGTGTAATTTATATTGTTCTGTACATTGAAACAGCAAATCAATTAGCTTTATATTGATTTTAGTGACAAAAGCATTATTAATGTAAGTCTTGCCATACTTGTTAATTGAAAATCAATTACGAGTTTACATATTGTACGTGACAAAGTTACCTATTTAGTATAGGTCTTGTACGCTGTCAAAGATCAGTCAGTTCATGGTTACCATTATATCATTCAGTAAATGCTTTAAACTTAACTGTAACATAACAAAATGGGATATTTTATCATTTTATCTTTTTTCTTAATTTCAGTGGAAAAAGAATCAAAGACGATTTCCGGTAAAAGTTTACGAACTTTATCGAAGTTAGTCCCGGAAGGACTGACGTTAGCTGTGCATCTGGATCTTCCTGACAGCACTATCACCGGTCTTGGTTTTGACGCAATATCCAACGGTCTAAGCATGGCGGATGTGACGTATAAGATCCTTCTCTACTGGAAGCGTCAAATGAAAGACAAGAAAGATGGCGCCGTAGATCGCCTCGCAACCGCCCTCCGCGACATGGGACGTGGTGACGTAGCAACTGTCGTCAACCAGTGTCATAAGGACAGCAAGGAATTGACCTTGGATTCGTTTGAAGTGATGAATCAGTCTTAGATTGGTACTATACATTAACATTAAATCAGCAATAGTTTCGTATATATGCGTCAATTATGAAGAATATATACATGTAGCTGTTTCGTTTAAATGTTTACATATCATCAAATAATCAGGTCTGGATTATCATCAGTATTTATCATAATACAGAAGTTAGCATTCCTTCAGGCAGATGCTACTTGATTTAATTACATCAATTGGAATACTAGTATATGATAGCTTTGATTTGCGCAATATAAATAATGTAGAACATAAACAAACAGCGACTACAGGGTATAACATACACATCAAACAGCGACTACACCGTGTAACATGCACATCAAACAGTGACTACAGCGTGTAACATACACATCAAACAGCGACTACAGCGTGTAACATACACATCAAACTGCGACTACAGCGTGTAACATGCACATCAAACAGCGACTACAGCGTGTAACATACACATCAAACAGCGACTACAGCGTGTAACATACACATCAAACAGCGACTACAGCGTGTAACATACACATCAAACAGCGACTACAGCGTGTAACATACACATCAAACAGCGACTACAGCGTGTAACATACACATCAAACAGCGACTACAGCGTGTAACATACACATCAAACAGCGACTACAGCGTGTAACATACACATCAAACAGCGACTACAGCGTGTAACATACACATCAAACAGCGACTACAGCGTGTAACATACACATCAAACAGCGACTACAGCGTGTAACATACACATCAAACAGCGACTACAGCGTGTAACATACACATCAAACAGCGACTACAGCGTGTAACATACACATCAAACAGCGACTACAGCGTGTAACATACACATCAAACAGCGACTACAGCGTGTAACATACACATCAAACAGCGACTACAGCGTGTAACATACACATCAAACAGCGACTACAGCGTGTAACATACACATCAAACAGCGACTACAGCGTGTAACATACACATCAAACAGCGACTACAGCGTGTAACATACACATCAAACAGCGACTACAGCGTGTAACATACACATCAAACAGCGACTACAGCGTGTAACATACACATCAAACAGCGACTACAGCGTGTAACATACACATCAAACAGCGACTACAGCGTGTAACATACACATCAAACAGCGACTACAGCGTGTAACATACACATCAAACAGCGACTACAGCGTGTAACATACACATCAAACAGCGACTACAGCGTGTAACATACACATCAAACAGCGACTACAGCGTGTAACATACACATCAAACAGCGACTACAGCGTGTAACATACACATCAAACAGCGACTACAGCGTGTAACATACACATCAAACAGCGACTACAGCGTGTAACATACACATCAAACAGCGACTACAGCGTGTAACATACACATCAAACAGCGACTACAGCGTGTAACATACACATCAAACAGCGACTACAGCGTGTAACATACACATCAAACAGCGACTACAGCGTGTAACATACACATCAAACAGCGACTACAGCGTGTAACATACACATCAAACAGCGACTACAGCGTGTAACATACACATCAAACAGCGACTACAGCGTGTAACATACACATCAAACAGCGACTACAGCGTGTAACATACACATCAAACAGCGACTACAGCGTGTAACATACACATCAAACAGCGACTACAGCGTGTAACATACACATCAAACAGCGACTACAGCGTGTAACATACACATCAAACAGCGACTACAGCGTGTAACATACACATCAAACAGCGACTACAGCGTGTAACATACACATCAAACAGCGACTACAGCGTGTAACATACACATCAAACAGCGACTACAGCGTGTAACATACACATCAAACAGCGACTACAGCGTGTAACATACACATCAAACAGCGACTACAGCGTGTAACATACACATCAAACAGCGACTACAGCGTGTAACATACACATCAAACAGCGACTACAGCGTGTAACATACCCATCAAACAGCGACTACACCGTGTAACATACACATCAAAAAACATCCATATCTTAAAACACGAAGAAGCGTTCATAACGCGAAACACATCAAACACCGTCCATAACGTGAAACAAACCAAACAGCGTCCATAACGTGAAACACATCAAACAGCGTCCGGAACGTGAAACTCTGGAATGTATTAGTCGGTATCCCAGCTCTGAGAGAGACAGACGGTACGTTCTTGTAGTCTTTATAATAAAGCATGATGCCATCATTACTGGTTGCAGTGTTATGTGAAAATACTGTCATGATATACTTTGCTGAGGTGATATCAGTCGGAATGTTAACTTTGAGTTTTAATTATTTATAAATTTAACAAGCGTGATACATATACATAATACTTGCGGGGAAACAAGTATAAAACTTGACCTGTAGTCGATTGGGGAAGACACGATCGAATAGGACATCAGCTAGGTCCCCCCTCGGGGATATACATGGGAACCACCCCTTTTCAATCAGCACAATAATGTGTAATACGCATTTAAATTTAACAAAACATATGGCCCACCATATTTCTTTTCGATCTAGGCTATTGCATGGATATGAGATTTCAGCAGTTTCAAAGAAACGACCTTGAACCTAGAAATAGGGTCCTTACCTTTCTGTGTGGGAAAACCATTCCTTAATCTAAAACTTATTCTTAAAACATTTAATAGACAGGACATATTTCATCATATGTAAGTATCAAAAACCAGGTCCTTATGTAATTCATTACATGAGTTAAATGAAATTAAATGAAATACGATATTTGTCATTATATATGATGAGTCTTAAAACGTTTAATTTTTTATTTTTTTTATTTGCACATCATTTACATTGATGAATATTTAATTGAGTAGCAAGGAGAAAGTATACGTATGCAAAGCATACACGCCGTGACGTCACACGAGGAAGAACCTACTGGAACAGAACTATGTAGAAAATCTGAATGCCTAGCCGATCGTGTAAACATTTGATCAAAATCCGTTTAAGTTCTTAACTGGCCTTGTGTTGGTATTCTGTGTGCTACACCAAACTGTATAAGGGTTATTGTAAACACGTCAGACTGTGTAAGGGTTATTGTAACCACGTCAGACTGTGTAAGGGTTATTGTAACCACGTCAGACTGTGTAAGGGTTATTGTAACCACGTCAGACTGTGTAAGGGTTATTGTAACCACGTCAGACTGTGTAAGGGTTATTGTAACCACGTCAGACTGTGTAAGGGTTATTGTAACCACGTCAGACTGTGTAAGGGTTATTGTAACCACGTCAGACTGTGTAAGGGTTATTGTAACCACGTCAGACTGTGTAAGGGTTATTGTAACCACGTCAGACTGTGTAAGGGTTATTGTAACCACGTCAGACTGTGTAAGGGTTATTGTAACCACGTCAGACTGTGTAAGGGTTATTGTAACCACGTCAGACTGTGTAAGGGTTATTGTAACCACGTCAGACTGTGTAAGGGTTATTGTAACCACGTCAGACTGTGTAAGGGTTATTGTAACCACGTCAGACTGTGTAAGGGTTATTGTAACCACGTCAGACTGTGTCAGAGTTATTGTAACTACGTCAGACTGTGTAAGGGTTATTGTAACCACGTCAGACTGTGTAAGGGTTATTGTAACCACGTCAGACTGTGCAAGGGTTATTGTAACAACGTCAGACTGCGTAAGGGTTATTGTAATCACGTCAGACTGTGTCAGAGTTATTGTTGTAATCACGTCAGACTGTGTCAGAGTTATTGTAACAACGTCAGACTGTATAAGGGTTATTGTAACAACGTCAGACTGTATAAGGGTTATTGTAACCACGTCAGACTGTGAAAGGGTTATTGTAACAACGTCAGACTGTGTCAGAGTTATTGTAACAACGTCAGACTGTGTAAGGCTTATTGTAACCACGTCAGACTGTGTCAGGGTTATTGTAACCACGTCAGACTGTGTAAGGCTTATTGTAACCACGTCAGACTGTGTCAGGGTTATTGTAATCACTTCAGACTGTCTTTAGATTATTGTAGTTACTGCAAATCGTCTAAGGGTGATCGCAGCAATATCCGGCTGGCTTTGGGCCGTTTTGTCTATAGATATAATTGACCATACAGTGTGTAGTATGCATGGTGCTCTCATATTAGTTGTGATACATATTTATAATCCATCTGTTTGTTCATTTATTTATTGATTTATGCTTTAGCATTATTACTTGTCACTATGATCCATGCATGAGGAAACATTACAATAAAACAGTATACAAATATGTGAAGTTTTTATTTACATGCCAATTTACCATATTAACACCTGGAGATGAATCTGAACCATCTGGTGATAAATCTTAGCTATTTCATGATAAATATTAGCCATCTGATGATAAATCTTAACCATCTGGTGATGAATCTTAACCATCTGATTATAAATCTTAACCTACTGATGATAAATCTGAGCTATCTAATGATAAATCTTAACCATCTGATGATAAATCTTAGCTATCTGATGATAAATATTAACCTTAATCATCTAATGATGAATATTAATTTATCATCAGATGATCAAGATATATCACCAGATGGTTAAGCTTTATCATCAGATGATAAATCTTAACCATCTGATGACAAATCTTAGCTATCTGATGATAAATCTTAACTATCTGATGATAAATCTTAGCTATCTGATGATAAATCTTAACTATCTGATGATAAATCTTAGCTATCTGATGATAAATCTTAACCATCTGATGATAAATCTTAGCTATCTAATGATAAATCTTAACTATCTGATGATAAATCTTAGCTATCTGATGATAAATCTTAACTATCTGATGATAAATCTTAGCTATCTGATGATAAATCTTGACCATCTGATGATAAATCTTAGCTATAAGATGATAAATCTTAACCATCTGATGATAAATCTTAACTATCTGATGATAAATCTTGACTATCTGATGATAAATCTTGACTGTCTGATGATAAATCTTAACCATCTGATGATAAATCTTGACTATCTGATGACAAATCTTAGCTATCTGATGATAAATCTTAACTATCTGATGATAAATCTTAACCATCTGGTGATAAATCTTAACCATCTGGTGATAAATCTTAACTATCTGATGATAAATCTTAAGTATCTAATGATGAATATTAATTTATCACCATCTGATGATAAATCTTGACTATCTGATGATAAATCTTAACCATCTGATGATAAATCTTGACTATCTGATGATAAATCTTAGCTATCTGATGATAAATCTTGACTATCTGATGATAAATCTTAACCATCTGATGATAAATCTTAACCATCTGGTGATAAACCTGAACCATCTGATGATAAATCTTAACCATCTGATGATAAATCTTAACTATCTGATGATAAATCTTAACCATCTAATGATAAATCTTAACCATCTGGCGATAAATATTAACTATCATGATTTTACCGGGCCAGAAACAACGCTAACGAACCAGCTGGTTCGAATTCGTGGTCCTTTATTTTAGGGCTTAACCCGAGCAAAAAAACTAAAATACAAATACAAATAAACAGTTACACACACTCACATACCTACATATATACCAAGGGAAATAACTCCTACTCGATAAATTTACAAGTTTACCCTATTTCTATAAAATCCTTATATTTTCACGTAACGTTTATATATATAAATGTTACCATATTCCTTACATATATTATTAGATACGTTTCACAGAACTTGACAGAATATAGTTATCTTTCATTATTGAATATAATTAATAATGATACAGCACACTGTCTCTATACATTCTCACTATTGAATGCATATATACATGTACTTTTATACCTTTTTGTAGTACAAATAAATAAATTATAATCTTAAGATGAAACCTATAGAGTACATACCCTGCATATTTGGGCAAGGGTTTTTAGTGCCATTTCCATTCTCACTTTTCCTCACTTTTCCAACACTTCAATAGCTAAATGAAAAAATAAGGTAACTATTAAAACTCATTGTAAAATGACATTTACCAATAACCTATACATTTAGTTATTTTTGGGTCTCACTATTTTACTGAACAATATTGACTGGCGACCCTTAATGTCTTTGAAATAATTTAAATATCCACATGGCTATTTTGTAACAAAAATACCATAATTATCCTTAATTTAAACATTAATAATATCTTATACTTTACATTTACTGCATAAAGCTTGCTGCAATAACAGATGATAAATCGTAACTATCTAATGATAAATCGTAACTTGCTGGTGATAAATCTTAAGCATCTGGTGATAAATCTTAACCATCTGGTGATAAACCTTAGCTACCTGATGATAAATCTTAAAATTATCTGATATTCTAACACGATTCGTTTGCAACGCGTGTAATCTGCGATAGAATCATGATCAGTCGTGTGAAGCTCCTCCCATCGCACTTAAGCTACGCCCCGTTTCTAACGAAAACAATATGGCGTCAAGCTCGCCTCATAGCGAAATCCAGCTGATACAAAGCAACATAACAGAAACGACCGATGAAATGCATTTGTTGAATGAATTAAAAAGTATAAAGTACACATTCCTTGTGCTTACCTCCATGTATTACTGAAACGTTCGTTCCATCCGTGTGAAGGCATCTACTTAGATCCGAAATCAAATAAAACATTTCACATGTCGTATGAATTACACAAAACTCTTCACAAATCTATACAAATAATCACCGATTTTGTCCATAAGCGCAGATTGGTATGCATACTGACATGGAAATGTAAGAACTTGGTCAATATTAATCCAAATGTGTCGTATAAACTTTGGTAACAGGACATTTACGAACAATCCAAATATTCCGCCTCGTCAACATAATGGTCAGTCCGCTGCAGAATGACACGTCGCCAGTTACAAAGTATTTTACTACGTACTGTTTACAATGTTTGTAAACATAATTATAAGTGTAGTATGTTTGTTAACATAATTATAAGTGTAGTATGTTTGTAAACATAATTATAAGTGTAGTATGTTTGTAAACATAATTATAAGTGTAGTATGTTTGTTAAGTTGTGTTACAATGGGGATAGTACGTTGACTTGTTTTTCGTGTCTACACTTGCGATTAGACCTACCGGACTCGAGTTCAAACCCAAATTTCACGTTCTTATCGCAAGTACAGCCACTCAAAACAACGTACTTTCCCCTAAATAAATCTTAACCATCTGGTGATAAATCTTAAGCATCTAGTGATCAATCTTAACCATTTGATGATAAATCTTAACCATCTGATGATAAATCTTAACTATCTGATAATAAATCTTAACTATCTGATGATAATCTATACCTGTCAAACCACTTCTCCTCGTGGTTTCCCTCACAGTCAGACACCGCCATGACAGGACGTGTAAGGTATGGGAAACCTGCCCAACCACTTCTCCTCGTGGTTTCCTCCCTCAGTCAGACCCCCACCACGACAAGACGTGTACGGTAGGGGGGTAACCTGTCCGACCATTTCTCCTCATGGTTTTCCTCACAGTCAGACCCCCACCACGAAAAGACGTGTACGGTATGGGGATAACCTGTCCGACCATTTCTCCTCATGGTTTTCCTCACAGTCAGACCCCCCCCACGAAAAGACGTGTACGGTATGGGGACAACCTGTCCGACCTTTTCTCCTCATGGTTTTCCTCATAGTCATACCCCGCCACGACAAGAAGTGTAAGGTATGGGGATTACCTGTCCAACCACTTTTCCTCGTGGTTTCCTTCACAGTCAGACCCCGCCACGACAAGACGTGTAAGGTATGGGGATTACCTGCCCAACCACTTCTCCACGTGGTTTCCCTCACAGTCAGACCCCACCACGACAGGACGTATAAGGTATGGGGGTTACCTGTCCAACCACTTCTCCTCGTGGTTTCTTCCCTCAGTCAGACCCCCACCACGACAAGACGTGTACGGTATGGGGATTACCTGCCCAACCACTTCTCCTCTTGGTTTCCTTCACAGTCAGACCCCGCCACGACAAGACGTGTAGGGTATGAGAATTACGTATAATATATACCTGTCCAACCACTTCTCCTCGTGGTTTCTCTCGCAGTCAGACAACCGCCACGACAGGACGTGCAAGGAATGGGGATGACGTGCCCAACCACTTCTCCCCTTGGTTTCCTTCACAGTCAGACCCCGCCACGACAGGACGTGTAAGGTATGGGGGTTACCTGCCCAACCACTTTTCCTCGTGGTTTTCTTCACAGTCAGACCCCCACCACGAAAAGACGTGTACGGTATGGGGGTAACCTGTCCGACCATTTCTCCTCGTGGTTTCCCTCACAATCAGACCCCACCACGACAGGACGTGTAAGGTATGGGGGTAACCTGTCCAAACACTTCTCCTCATGGTTTTCCTCATAGTCAGACCCTGCAACGACAAGACGTGTAAGGTATGGGGTTTACGTATATATATACCTGTCCAACCACTTCTCCTCGTGGTTTCCCTAACAGTCAGACCCCGCCACAACAGGACGTGTAAGGTATGGGAAACCTGCCCAACCACTTCTTCTCGTGGTTTCCCTCACAGTCAGACCCCGCCACGAAAGGACGTATAAAGTATGGGGGTAACCTGTCCAACCACTTCTCCTCTTGGTTTCCTTCACAGTCAGACCCCGCCACGACAGGACGTGTAAGGTATGGGGGTAACCTGTCCGACCACTTCTCCTCGTAGTTTCCCTTACAGTCAGACCACACCACGACAGGACGTGTAAGGTATGGGGGTAACCTGTCCGACCACTTCTCCTCGTAGTTTCCCTTACAGTCAGACCACACCACGACAGGACGTATAAGATATGGGGGTAACCTGTCCAACCACTTCTCCTCGTAGTTTCCCTTACAGTCAGTCCACACCACGACAGGACGTGTAAGGTATGGGGGTAACCTGTCCGACCACTTTTCCTCGTGGTTTCCTTCACAGTCAGACCCCGCCACGACAAGACGTGTAGGGTATGGGGATTACCTGCCCAACCACTTTTCCTCGTGGTTTCCTTCACAGTCAGACCCCGCCACGACAGGACGTATAAGGTATGGGGATTACCTGCCCAACCACTTTTCCTCGTGGTTTCCTTCATAGTCAGACCCCGCCACGACAAGACGTGTAGGGTATGAGGATTACGTATAATATATACCTGTCCAACCACTTCTCCTCGTGGTTTCCCTAACAGTCAGACCCCGCCACGACAGGACGTGTAAGGTATGGGAAACCTGCCCAACCACTTCTTCTGGTGGTTTCCCTCACAGTCAGACCCCGCCACGAAAGGACGTATAAGGTATGGGGGTAACCTGTCCAACCACTTTTCCTCGTGGTTTCCTTCATAGTCAGACCCCGCCACGACAAGACGTGTAGGGTATGAGGATTACGTATAATATATACCTGTCCAACCACTTCTCCTCGTGGTTTCCCTAACAGTCAGACCCCGCCACGACAGGACGTGTAAGGTATGGGAAACCTGCCCAACCACTTCTTCTGGTGGTTTCCCTCACAGTCAGACCCCGCCACGAAAGGACGTATAAGGTATGGGGGTAACCTGTCCAACCACTTTTCCTGGTGGTTTCCTTCACAGTCAGACCCCGCCACGACAAGACGTGTAGGGTATGAGGATTACGTATAATATATACCTGTCCAACCCCTTCTGCCCTTGGTTTCCTTCACAGTCAGACCCCGCCACGACAGGACGTGTAAGGTATGGGGGTTACCTGCCCAACCACTTTTCCTCGTGGTTTCCTCCCTCAGTCAGACCCCCACCACGACAGGACGTGTATGGTATGGGGGTAACCTGTCCAAACACTTCTCCTCGTGGTTTCCTCCCTCAGTTAGACCCCCACCACGACAGGACGTGTAAGGTATGGGGGTAACCTGTCCAAACACTTCTCCTCGTGGTTTCCTCCCTCAGTCAGACCCCACCACGACAAGACGTGTAAGGTATGGGGATTACCTGCACAACCACTTTTCCTCGTGGTTTCCTTCACAGTCAAACCCGCCATGACAAGACGACGTGTAGGGTATGGGGATTACGTATACTATATACCTGTCCAACCACTTCTCCTCGTGGTTTCCCTCGCAGTCAGACAACCGCCACGACAGGACGTGCAAGGAATGGGGATGACGTGCCCAACCACTTCTCCTCGTGGCTTCCCTCAGTCAGACCCCACCAGGACAGGACGTGAAAGGAATGGGGATTATGTATAAATATATCTGTCCAGCCACTTCTCCTCGTGGTTTCCCTCGCAGTCAGACCCCCACCACGACAGGACGTGTAGGGTAAGGTGGTAACCTGTCCGACCATTCCTCCTCATGGTTTTCCTCATAGTATCTGTCCAACCACTTCTCCTCGTGGTTTCCCCCGCAGTTCGACACCCGCCACGACAGGACGTGCAAGGAATGGGGATGACGTGCCCAACCACTTCTCCTCGTGGCTTCCCTCAGTCAGACCCCACCAGGACAGGACGTGAAAGGTATGAGGATTGTGTATAAATATATCTGTCCAACCACTTCTCCTCGTGGTTTTTCTCGCAGTCAGACCCCCACAACGACAGGACGTGTAGGGTATGGTGGTAACCTGTCCGCCCATTTCTCCTTGTGGCTTTCCTCACAGTCAGTCTCTGCCACGACAGGACGTGTAAGTTATGGGGATGAAGTATATACAAACCTGTCCAACCACTTTTCCTCATGATTTCCCTCACAGGGAGACCCCGACACGACAAGACGTGTAAGGTATGGGGATTACATGCCCAACCACTTCTCCTGATGGTTTTCCTCACAGTCAGACCCTGCCACGACAAGAGGTGTAAGGTAACGGGATTAACTGTCCAACCACTTCTCCTTGTGGCTTTCCTCGCAGTCAGACAACCGCCACGACAGGACGTGTAGGTTATGGGGATTAAGTATATATATACCTGCCCAACCACTTTTTCTCGTGGTTTCCCTCATAGTGAGACCCCGCCATTACAGGACGTGCAAGGAATGGGGATTACTTGTCCGACCACTTCTCCTCGTGGTTTCCCTCGCAGTCAGACCCCCACCACGACAGGACGTGTAGGGTAAGGTGGTAACCTGTCCGACCATTCCTCCTCATGGTTTTCCTCACAGTCAGACCCCGCCACGACAAGACGTGTAAGGTAACGGGATTAACTGTCCAACCACTTCTCCTCGTGGCTTTCCTGGCAGTCACTCAACCGCCACGACAGGACGTGTAGGGTATGGGGATTACGTATATATATACCTGTCCAACCACTTCTTGTGGTTTCCCTCCCATTCAGACAACCGCCACGACAGGACGTGCAAGGAAGGGGGATGACCTGCCCAACCACTTCTACTCGTGGTTTCCCTAACAGTCAGCCCCCGCCACGAAAGGACGTATAAGGTATGGGGGTAACCTGTCCAACCACCTCTCCTCGTGGTTTCCTTCCTCAGTCAGCCCCCCACCACGAAAAGAAATGTAAGGAATGGTGGTAACCTGTCCGACCGTTTCTCCTTATGGTTTTCCTCACAGTAAGACCCCACCACGACAGGACGTGTATGGTATGGGGATAACCTGTCCGACCATTTCTCCTCATGGTTTTCCTAATAGTCAGACCCCGCCACGACAAGACGTGTTACCTGCCCAACCCCTTCTCCTCGTGGTTTCCCTCACAGGCAAACCCCACCACGACAGGACGTATAAGGTATGGGGTTAACCTGTCCAACCACTTCTCCTCGTGGTTCCTTCCCTCAGTCAGACCCCCACCACGACTAGACGTGTACGGCAGGGGGGTAACCTGTCCGACCATTCCTCCTCATGGATTTCCTCACAGTCAGACCCCGCCACGACAAGACGGGTTACCTGCCCAACCACTTCTCCTCGTGGTTTCCTTCCTCTAGGGTATGAGGATTACGTATAATATATACCTGTCCAACCACTTCTTGTGGTTTCCCTCCCATTTAGACAACCGCCACGACAGGACGTGCAAGGAATGGGGATGACCTCCCCAACCACTTCTACTGGTGGTTTCCCAAACAGTCAGACCCCGCCACGAAAGGACGTATAAGGTATGGGGGTAACCTGTCCAACCACTTCCCCTCGTGGTTTCCTTCCTCAGTCAGACCCCCGCCACGAAAAGAAGTGTAAGGTGTGGGGGTAACCTGTCCGACCATTTCTCCTCATGGTTTTCCTCATAGTCAGACCCCGCCACGACAAGAAGTGTAAGGTATGGGGATTACCTGTCCAACCACTTTTCCTCGTGGTTTCCCTCCCATTCAGACAACCGCCACGACAGGACGTGTAGGGTATGGGGATTACGTATATATATACCTGTCCAACCCCTTCTTGTGGTTTCCCTCCCATTCAGACACCCGCCACGACAGGACGTGCAAGGAAGGGGGATGACCTGCCCAACCACTTCTCCTCGTGGTTTCCTTCCTCTAGGGTATGAGGATTACGTATAATATATACCTGTCCAACCACTTCTGCCCTTGGTTTCCTTCACAGTCAGACCCCGCCACGACAAGACGTGTTACCTGCCCAACCACTTCTCCTCGTGGTTTCCCTCACAGTCAAACCCCACCACGACAGGACGTATAAGGTATGGGGGTAACCTGTCCAACCACTTCTCCTCGTGGTTTCTTCCCTCAGTCAGACCCCCACCACGACTAGACGTGTACGGTAGGGGGGTAACCTGTCCGACCATTCCTCCTCATGGTTTTCCTCATAGTCAGCCCCCGCCACGACAAGACGTGTAAGGTATGAGGATTACGTATATGTATACCTGTCCGACCACATCTCCTCTTGGTTTCCCTCATAATCAGACCCCGCCACGACAGGACGTGTAAGGTATGGGAGTTACGTATATATATATACCTGTCCAACCACTTTTCCTCATGGTTTCCTTACTCATTCAGACCCCAACCACGATAAGACGTGTAAGGTATAGGGGTTACCTGTCCAACCAGTTCTCCTCGTGATTTCCCTCGCAGTCAGACAACCGGAACGACAGGACGTTTAAGATATGGGAATTACCTGTCCAACCACTTCTCCCCGTGGTTTCCTCCCTCAGTCATACCCCCGCCACGACAAGTCGTGTAAGGTATGGGGGTAACCTGTCCGATTATTTATCCTCGTGATTTCCCTCGCAGTCAGACAACCGACACGACAGGAGTTTAAGGTATTGGGGTAACCTGTCCAACCACTTCTCCCCGTGGTTAAACCAGACCCCGCCACACTAAAAGGTCAATCACGGCAAGTTATAATTTGTCGATTGTGCTTTCTGTTGTTGTTGACGAGCTTCAGTATCTATTTTAATGTTCCAGTCTTCTTAAACAGAACCATACATTCGAAATCCCTCTACCCATTAACAAATCAGCAAAGTCCAAATTTTATCCAATCTGGGTTTAGTTTTACAGTCCTGACCCTTATTTTAGGGGTTGCTGACACGCAGAAACGTTCAGATAATTTTAAATCACTTTAAAACAAAATCAAACATAATCCTTTTACCTTTATATCATTTTTGCAAAGAATCAAAATCGGCGAACCAACGTACACGAATGTAATATGTAACGTGTAAATCGGAAGAGTTATGAAAGATGTATGGTGACGTCATGGTTACAGTGACGTCATCAACAGTCCCCCATTATGCCTCAATCTGATATTGTAGATAGGCAATGCAACCATCGTTACCAAAGAAATGGCTAATGGCGTTGTCTGTGTGAATAACAGAATATCGTTTCATATATAAGATTCCGGCAATATCAAACGTGAATGCTCGCTATAAAGAGACAGAAACTGGAGATGCCCGTCGATGACCCAATCCCCGCTCGAAAGAGAAGTCTTCAGGCGGAATTGGAGCTGATGAAGGGTGAGGTTGAAACGGTTGAACCTCGCCGGTCGTCTTCGTCGTCTTCCAAGATTGAGACGGTCTCCTACCGCCCCACGTTCCGCGCCGTTCTGGCCAAGAAAGGCTATCTTGTCCGACAAACACTGGGAAGTGGCAGCTATTCTAAAGTCAAATTTGCACGATGTTTCGACCATGATCGGGAGAAAGTCGCAGTGAAAATTGTCGACAAAGGAAAAGCACCAAAAGATTTCCAACAAAGATTTCTCCCTCGTGAAGTCGCGATATGGCCCCGATTGAAGCACCCCCATATCGTACAGAATCTGGAAATTTTTGAGGACAACCGACGTCTGTACATGATTCTGGAATATGCTGAAAACGGTGATGTGTTGAGATTTATACAGAGGACCGGGGCAGTCAGTGAGAACCGTGCCGGATATTGGATACGCCAGATCGGGGACGCTGTCCGATACCTCCATGAAATGAACATCACCCACCGAGACCTAAAGCTCGAGAATCTGCTGCTAGACATGGAGAACAATATAAAGATCTGTGACTTTGGGTTCGTGAAAGAGGAGACGTCTCAAGAACTGAGCCGGACATACTGTGGTTCTAAGTCCTACGCCGCCCCGGAAATCCTCAAGGGTCAGCCGTATGACACGCGCAAGGCTGACATTTGGGCTATCAGTGTTATCCTATACATACTTGTCACCGGTAAAATGCCATTTGACGAGAGTAAAGGAAACAGAGGGGTGTTAGAAGAACAAAGAAATTTGAACTTCCCATGGAAAAAATTCAAGAAGCCGGTATCCGAAGATTGTCAGGGTCTCATTCTATGGATGTTCCGGTATGACTACACTGATCGACCTGATATTTACGGCCTCCTCGGACATCAGTGGCCCGCGGAAAACTGCTCCGCACCCCAGTCGGACTGTCCGAAACGGGAAATTGCCGGTTCCACTGGTCACGTGACAAGGAAGTCGAGCAAGTCAAACCCTTCCCCCATGCAGTCCGTGGATGACCAGTAGGAGGAATGTTGTCACCGTTCTCACAATGGACACACAAGATGTGTCCACTGCTGGTAGCGGGCGTTCAAACTATTTGAATGCAATTGAAAATGATTTCCATATTTTCCACTTATTCTATCTCCTTAACTGTATTTCCTCAAGAGCTTCGTATTCTTAATAAACTGTTTGAGTATTGGGATATATCGTAGTCGATTAACATTTTCATATTTACTGAACTGTTTTTTTTTTTTTTTTTGAATAGATAAATAATATATTCGATAGCCGCTACTTTCGATAAGTTCCTCCTATGCACTCATATGCCTACTCTTGGCGTTTATTCTTAGTGTACTTTTTTATCCTAGTCTTATTTTATATATTTATGTGATGCAACTCTAAGTGAATTACGAGAAATTTAATAAATCGCGTCGTACAAGCCCTGATCTGGCCGGCAATATAATATGATCATATTATTATTCTTATCTACATTTACATTTCTACTTTAGCGAACCTTTTTGTGATTTAATGTGATTTTATTGTTTGGTCAATGTTATATAGGTTTTTATAATTATATTATCGGTTTTTTTTATGCATCTTGTAAATTTCTATACAACTGTAAACATTTCAATATTTTGTAATTTATTTAATTTTGATGTATATATGTCTTGATAATGCTGATCTAGTCTTTACAATAAACTTTTATATGTATATGATGTGTTTGTATTTCAACTGAAACGTTTGCCAGGAAAGATGACACAGCGATCACGAACCAGCTGGTATCACAGGCTCTTATATGTGATTGGTTGGTTACACTGTAGAGAGGCATTCCTCATTACACTTATAGACATGTCTTTTCTTATTACTCGTTTTAAAATGTGCTTAGTTTGATAGCTCTTATTCATAGGAGTATGTTGAAAGATAAAAATAAGAAAGAAAAAATGAAACAGCGTATGCTAATGAAAGGCAATGCATTGTCGAAAAAAAACCATGCAAGTTATTTATGTTGTGGAAGAACATCATTCATAATAGGTAAAACAAAAAATAAGAAAATCAGTCACCAAGATGATTTAATTATTTTTTTCTGCGAGGAAAAAACACGGTCCGCATTTGAATTATGGTTGGTAGGCCCAGAGAATTCTGACAAAAGGCTCGGCCTTCCCACTACCGGGCTAGCAACATGTTTCTCCACAAACTCAGATACACAGTACATAACCAAGAGTGAAAGTGACGACAAGTTTGAGTAGGACTTTATTATTTTGCCTACTCGATATGCAGACCACATACAGGGACCTGAGATTTTTTTTAAAGATACAGTATATTTGGACATAAACAAAGGTGTTTAGAGTAATTTTACACGTTTGGAGGGTTTAGAGCAATTTTCGGAAAAAATGCCACCCCAATGAGGATAATATACGAGTGTAAAATATGTGGATTAATTAGGTTGCATTACAAGCGTCAGCTGTAGGGAATTTCCCTTTAGCTCAGCGGTAGAGCATCGGGCTGGAGAGCCAAGGGTCGCGGGTTCGAGACCCGGGGCAGGCACTATCTTTATCACTTTTGCTCATCCTATTACACGAGTAATATTATCATCATGGGGTTGTAACAAATGATCATGTGATGCAGGCGAATGCACCATATCACCTTCCGCGCTAGCTAAGTGTTCGTGGAGTGTATACGAAGCAAACACGTATTGGACCTGTTCCGTTTATGCTGAACAACGGCGGCAGCACGATTTACCCAAAAATACCCCAAAACACCCACAAAACACACAAACAAAAACAAAAACATTAAATATACATAGATATGTATACATCTGCTACCTGACAGTATGTAACATAATGATGTTTCCTGTTAATTGGATATGATACGTCTCTGGTTATAGTGACGCGAGTAATATTAACTATACGTATTTGAGTTACTTCCCATGCAAACAAGTTTACCGTTTACAGAAGATCGGTATTTGTTATATAAAATGATATTTTTCTCATACTTTCTACATTATTTGACATAGGAAGCCTTGTTTAATTTGTATTTGATAAGTGCATTTGTTCTAAAGAGGATATTGTTTGATGTTTGTTTTGTCCGTTTTTAAATGTAACAATTTCGGGTATAAATCCTGGCGGACCTGCAAATGTTTATGCAGGTTTTGCAAGGCTCTGTCAAGGCTCGCCTGAAAGCAGCATCAGATTATTAAGTCCGACATTATTTGATAAACGAACAATTGCCGTCCGGACGGTTTAACCGTTTAAACGAAAACGGCCACATAGGTCCTATAACCTGCCGAAATAGTCATAACGATAACCACACAAAACATTGGAATGTCCTTAAGCGCCTCATTGACGCAGACTGCCAAACCGGATCCACGTGTTTGGAGATGGGAGAAATGGCCACAATACTGGATAGAAATGATTCTGCAGAGATTCATTTTGCTCAGCGACTGGCGTCAAACCACAAACCAATCAGGGATAGAGCATTGAAGAAAATGCGAAAATGGCTGGAAGCTAAATCGAGTTCACATGAAGGTGTGTATGGTGTCCAAAAGTTCCTTCCAAAACAGATTGTCGTAGCACTAGGCACTTGGTAGCTATATGCCCAACTATTTTTTTTTAAACCAAAAGTGATTTATTTCTTGACATTTTCCTAGAGACTACCATAACCTGATTACAAAACAGCAATCAGAACCATGTTATCTTCAAAATTGGATTTTTACGAATTTTTTGAAATCGTGAAATTTCACAATTGTTTTTTAGCATTTTCCTGAAAACAATCAAAAAAGCGTACAAGGTCAATGACATGGTATAAATGGGAGAATTTGTTTTCTGTTTTTTTTACCACAATTTCAGAACCAATCTATTCTATTGTAAAATGAAAGATTTCCATGCTAAATATCACCCCTCACTCCGGAGATGATGCTAAAATGTTACTTCACAAAGAGTTACCTCCCCTTACAAAACACTATGAATGACATTAATAATCTCATTTAATTATATATATTGATGCACCAGTTTTCAGTGGTAATTACACATCTTCTTTCTTATCGTTCGCCTTTACACTTGAATACCAGTCTCCTCAACAAATCTGGTGGTCTTCTGTGCTAAGGGCATCCACTGGTCCACATAGCTTTTCTTTGAGTGGTAACGTTAACACTCACTCACTCACTCACTAACTGTTGGTGAATGCCATATCTTATCTCTCATGATCAGTGCCTGATGGATCTTCCATGACTGTAAGAGGTGTGCAGTATCCTGCTCTGCTTCTCCACAAGGACACATTGGAGATGAAACAACTTTCATGACTTTGTATAGATGTTGATTGAGTCTGTTGTGTCCTGTCGGAAGATGGTAGTTTGGTCAGATCTTGTTGGTGGTAACTGTCTTGTTGCTGATGGGTGTTGAACAGAGATTTGATGATAGTCTTCATCTCTGTGTAGCAGACTGGATTTTCTTCCTGTTATTGTTCAGCACCATTCTTTGCTAATTTATCGGCTTGTTCATTACCCCAAACTCCACAGTGAGAAGGAATCCACTGTAGAACTGTTGTCAGACTTTTGATGGTGTATAAAGCTTGTTCAAGTTGAGGTTAAGCTTGTCGTTTGTCAAAGCTTGTAGCACAGAGAGGGCATCAGTCAGGAATACTACTTGAGTTGTGTTATCAATTTTGTTTTTGATGGAGTGTGCAGCATGAATAAGGTCTTCTTCAACTTAGTAGTTTGAACAATGTAGGCCTGTTGGTATTGCTTCTGATTGTTGATCTCAGTTGGGGTACTTAATGTATATACCAGCCCCTCCTTTTATTGTGGCATTTGCTTACCCAGGAGTCTGAAGGGTACTTGTCTTCAAGCATACTCATTGTAATTACACATGATCTGATATGTTTTAGTCAGATAAATCATTAAAATAATATTTAAAAACAAAAAATTGTATTTGTACATGGTGTATGATCTGACAAGTTTTATTTATATAAAAAAAAAAAAATGATATTGAAAAACAAAAGCATGTCATATCAATTAGATATGTTTAATGTAAACTATGTACAGACCAACCATTGTATAGTTTTTGTATGTCAGACAACACTGAAACTCGAAATAAATTTAAATTTAGGTCTATTCAATTTCTAACTGTATCAGCGTATGTAAACTAAGTCAAGACTGAGTGACAGTAACTTAATTTAAAAGTTTAATCATTTAGAAACAAGTAAATAGTACCGAAATTTATACAAACATACATCATTTAATGTTTAAAATATATACAGAAAACAAAGAGAACAGATACCTTTACATGATAGGTAAACAACCGCTAATGCAATATCCTTCTAGCGAGTTTTGTCTGGTACAGGTGGGATTTGTTTACGTTTTCGAGGCGAGGTGTCCGCCATATTGGATTTACCGCTAGACTACCCCTTGGGATTTCAACAGCATTTTTCATACCAAGAACGGTTTTGACAGATGGGCATATATATATACTTATTTTAAGGGATAATTACTGAACATTTGTATCTAATTTTGATGGATGTACTCGGTTTTATAAGGAAATTGTCGCTTCTGCAATATTTCACAATCTCCGCTCCTTGCGTTTCCGCCATGATATTTGTAATATAGACTGTAGTAAAGTGACGAGGGATATTGAAGATAAAATTCCTACCATGTATCCATTTCTATAACATGGACAAGCACAATAAAATCACCGTTCTTCCAATGGTATAAAAGTGTGACGAAATTTTGGTGCGGCGCGAAAATTCAATTGGAGTTATCTCCCCTTAGCTTGGGCATAGCTAGACTTGGATCAGTTAGCAGGTCGGGGAAAACCAATAACTTGCGTATAATACACAAACTCGCCTATTATTTATAATTATACGCCAATAGGGGTATGGATTTGTTACTAAAATCACTTGAATCTTAACTTTTTCAAATTGTTTGTCCAAGTCGCATTTATTAAGTCATGAAACAGGTCCAGTACACTCTGCTGATGGGCGCGTCTAATTACCCAATACCACCCAATACTACCCAATACCACCCAATACTACCCAATACTACCCCATACGATCCAGTTATGAACCAAATACTTCTTTATTACTGTGAAATATCACCTTTGTAGACGTTATTTACTTCCATCTGCCATATTTTATCGGGAAATATGCGATTTGGTGCCGAAAACATCACCGAATTGCCGTGACTATGACCCAATACTACCC
>NW_018408634.1:155930-172193 GCF_002113885.1 Mizuhopecten yessoensis
AACAAAGTCGCTTTTAAAAGAAGATTGTATCATTAGGTTGATAACAAAAGACATTAAATATAAGTATTCTTTTTAAAAAATAATGATGTAAAAAAATCGGAAATTTTACATTTATGAAAAATGAAAATAAACATCTAACTGTATGCTCTTTGTAGTCAACATTACCATAAACCTTATTGTTTTATGCGACTTTGCTTTAATTTAATGAAATTTGAAATCTGAGAAAATATAGCTCAATACAGCTATAATTTATAGGTGTATATAGCTATATAGGTCTTTATAGCTATATAGCTCAATCGGCAGAGTGTACTAGACCTGTGAAACATAATACAAATGCAAAAGTAAAATTTATTTGCATGTTGGAAAGTACCAAAAACAGATGCAATACTTCCGGTAAAGTTACATCAAGTTTCTAAGTAGCCAACGCTTTCAGTAAACATCTTGCAAAAGTTACTGATAAAGCGATTTGTGTTATTTTTAGTAACAAATCCATACTCCAACTGGCGTATAATATAGACGAGTGTGCGTATTATACGCAAGTTGTTGTTTTCCCCAACCTGGTTAGTCCGAATTATTCTGACGTTTTATCGACTTTTTTATTATATTGGTGTGTCATCGATTAACAAAAAACCGATACAAAAAAAGTCGATAAAACGTCAGAATAATTCGGACTATTGGATCAGTGTATAGTAGATATATCTGTTATATTCCGTATAGACCAAAATGGCTTTAATACGAAGGGGGCTTAACAGATACTATCTGTTTACATTAAGAGGTGTTGGAGCACCAAGTCAAGTCGAGTAAATTTTATTTATCGTCGATATGATTACAAAGATAAACACAAGCTCGTTTAGTGAGCTTTTACAATCGACATAACAAATAAAACATACATAAAACGAACAAGATATGTTCATGCTATAAAAGATACAAATAGAGAGGAAGCATCCAATAAAACATTTGATTTTAAATAAATAAGAACAATAAAAATATTAATGCAGTAAAAGTGGCAAGTTACATAAAAGGCCACTGGTCGGCCTTTTTTCTGTCGGATATGATTTTGCCTACTGCAACCTCTTATTTCCAAAGCACTAATTCAATTCTTTGATGCTGATTCTGCCCGAACTCCGAGCGGACCAAAATTGGCTTGAAAAACTCACTTGTTTGGTTTACAGTTCATGACAACGATGTCGACTCACGGTTCATATAATATAGACCCCATATATATATATATATGTATGCCACACACACAAATATATATTGTCACCGTTCTAATAAGTAACACTCTTTCTGATTGGATAACTTGCCGGGGTCTATATTTCTATAGACCCCACTCTGCTGGGGTCTATAAAAGCATGTGTGAGGGGAGGTAACTCAAACTAGAATCTGTCTTCATGACAACAAAGATGGCGTCCAACAACAAGCGTTCAAGATTTGCCACTCATTCAGAGGAAGTTATAGCATGGAAATAATCTAGAACGACCGCCAGCTCAAAGGGGCTGCTAGGGGTCTTCAGGATCATTTAAAGGAAAAGAAAGTCGGTGGATTTTCAGTTCTTTCCCAAAGAACGACTGGATGAGCTCCTCAGTCGCTTTTATGTGGATGTCTGTTCCAAGGAAGGGGAGTACTATAAATCGACAACGCTTGAGTGTCTGCGACATGGAATTAACAGATATTTGAAATCTCTGCCTTTTTCACCCAAATTTGACATCATAAAGGACACAGCCTTTGAAAATGCTAATGAGAGTTTCAAAACAGCAATGCGGGAGTTGAAAATTCAAGGTAAGAATATTTATAGGCCTACCGGTTAACAGTGACACATCAGCTTAAACACATTGTTGTCATCAGATGGTCGTTATCTGCAAGATATTTAGTATGGTACTGTAACGTTCTATTTATCAGTGAAATTGAGAAAATTGCTTGATTGATTGGTTTTATGTCGGCTTCACTACAGAGTATTTTGGTTATCAAGCAAACAATGAAAATTACTGTAAGCTGTTTGTATGGAAGATTTGGCCAGTTTTTAATACTACATTAAGTTTTGACTATTTTTGCGAAATACTCTTATTTCTTGTTTCTTTGTGGAAGCTTGTACAACTACCTACTGCAGTGGTCCTAAATGACATAATTTATGAATATGACATCAGATCAATTATTTTATGAAAATTATGGTGTATTTAAAATATTGGCCAACCGTATCCTAATAACTTTACAGTATAGCAACTGTGTGTGTGTTTGCTACAGTAAAGCAAATATTATGTTATATATATAATATACAATACTAACAATTGATATCTTATACTTATAGCATATAAAGGGTGTCATGCACCTTTTAATTCACATAAAATTGAGAGATATGTGAAAAAATATGTGTATAAAACCAAAGAAAAGTATGTAGTCAATATGCAATTTATGTAAGTCTACTTAAGTGAGTGGAGTTGTAAATTTCAAATCAAAATATTAATTAGAAAGGAAATTATTGAGAAAATAAATTACTTTTCAATTGAAAATGACTGAAAAGACCCCCCTGACATAATCCTTCGTTTTATATAAACAATCTTTTCATTCCGTTACATATGCTTGTCTAATTTATCCATGTTTTCAAAAACAGAAATGGTATTATTTTGGTTTTTAAGCTCATTTTGAAAACAGCGAACTATATTTGTGATTTACCATATCCCTTTTGGTAGCCCCAGAAACCCATTTTTGGTCAAAATTTTACCTTAGTTTTTCCGCATGTCATACAAAAGGACATCTTTGAACAAAATAAGGAGGTGAAAATCCGAATATACCGGGGCCCAAAAAGGGGCCTTATAGACACCCTTCCTTTTACCAAAATTCTTTTGTGATTATGTTTCAGGAAAAGCAAGCATCAAATATTATTCCGTAATTAATAGAGAGGACAGGAGCAAGCTCCACATGAATTCAGACACACCTAATGGATTATTGAACAAGGTGCAATTTGTTATTCGGCTATACTTCTGTAGGCAGAGAATATGGATAAAATGACTAAATCAACTTTTCAAGTGGAGAAAGATTCCAAAACATGCCTAAAATATGTTGTTCAAAGTGTGGATGAATTAACAAAAACTCATAGAACAGACAAAGAGAATGTGTCAGGATTTAAGATGGAAAAAACAGATTTTAGGTATTGTCCTGTAGCAAGTTTTGAAAAGTACCTGTCCAAGCTGAATGCTAGATGTGACCAATTATGGCAACACCTACTGGGTTCATTTGAAGAAGAAAGCAACACATGGTTTAATTTGCCAATAAGCTGATTGGACGACATTCATATATGGCTGTATATATGTTTCATCTCTGGCTGTATATGTTTCATCTCTGGCTGTATATATATCAAAGGATGTCTGATGAAGAAAAACTAAAGATGGGAGATACTATGTTTGCAGTAATGATGGATTCGAACCAAGGCCAACTAATAGCACCCTCAACAAGATTATATTCTCCGACAAATCAAATATCATCTTGTGCTTTTCCATATGCCGCATTGCTCCAGAAATGTGCGTACTCCCATGGCCACTTCAGACACACAACATGCAAATAAAGTCAGACTCTGCTCTTCCTGCTCATCTGCATGGTGTCAATCTTGATGAGATTATTGGGGAATTTGAACCATTTAAATCTCAAATTAACAATACCCAAAACACGTGTGCCCAAAGATTTGCAGCCTCTTTGTTTATGAACTGTTCATTTGGAGCACTAAACAGAAATATTACAAAACAATGAAAATAAGAAAACACCCAAGTTCCTAATGTTTTTGTGTTGTTCACAGAACAAGCAGTTCCCATATCCATTAGTTACAAAATGATGAACTTGTACATTTACTCATTTACTATTTAAGTATTAATTTATTTATTAATTTATTAAATTATAATACACTTCTGTTGTGTTATTGTCAAAGATCCATGGATTATTAGGGCCCCGTCTGTCCGTCCATTTTTTTTCTTTTGCACAATATTGATGAAAGTAAATGGAGTATGTTTTAAAATTTTACAAGATGATTTCCCATGCATCCTAAAAAAGATTGTCAGGGTGACCAATTTGTTATCTCTGGGTTAGGAGGGGTCTACGGCGAAGGGTCTGTAAAGACCGGACTGGGTCTTTGAGCCCAAAGACCCTTTCTAACCCAGAGATAACTAATAATACATTACGGAATAGAACACACAAAATACATATTCATGTTGTTGTAGCACTTCTCTGACCTACTTTTATTTACAACATGGCTTTCTGGGTTGATATGTACAAAATAGCAGGGAACGAAATGATAAGAAGTTTGTTTGTATTCAAATTGTAGAACATTGCATGTAATCAATTTTTGTATTAACCGGAAAATCACAGCCAATGCTGTCTGCTTCACTTCGGAAGAGGAAAAACTCATTATTTATGACTTTGACACGAAATTCTTCTCATTTAATAATGGAATTATGGAAAGGAATATTTTTTGGACCCCTTTGAATATTTAAATGTATTTAAACACTCTATATTTTTTCTAAATCTGAACTTTGAGTTTGATCGTCAGCATCGGGGAAGATAAGCTATTGTCAGTTAGAGGTTACGTGGCACCTGTCAAAAGTATCTCGCCATGTAAACCTCTAACACTGTTGGAGTACATTTCCTGATGCTGACCTAGCTGATGTGTTCTGTATTTATGTAGGTATGTAAGGATCCCCCGAATTTATCTTCATTTTGACAGCTTATACAGTAGCATGAACGTAGTCCGCTAAAACTGACCATAATTGTAGGATTCAAAACTCTGATCGGGCGCCTGTTTATGGTCAGCTATAAAACACGGATTGTCACCGAAATCTGGCAACAGCAATTGTAGGAGTATAACAAGTTTGTCAGAGATAATATTTATACCTACATTTCAGTTGATTCATTTCTCACTCACTTGACTAGATGTCATGTCCCAACATCGATACATTATGGACGCTACTTGGCAATTCAACTTGTTGACAACAAAAACATGTGTACCAGTTAACCTTTTTCTGCGATCAAGTTGTTTTCCTAATTATAATGCTGAAAAGTTCTCGAAATATCAGAGTTATTTTGATTTGATTAATTAACCTACAGGGGCCGGGAAAAACTTTTAAAAGCACTCGTCCGTCGGGCAAGTGGGCTGGTAAAAAGTACTCGTCCGGATGGAAAATTCACTTGTCCGAAAATTTTATACTAACATGTTGTTTAAATAATATGTTAATGAATTGTATCTATTATATAAACAATTAACATGTATTATTGTGTGGTAATGTATGGCATACAATTAAAAGTCACAAAACCTGTTAATATTTGTTTGTTTTGTTTTAATAGTCCATAATAACATGTGAACAGTTCAACACAAAATAATTAGTCTTAAGTAACGCATAAACACAAATAATTAGTCATTTCAACACATTGACATTCAGTCGTCAGAGCCATCTTCTGAATCATTTGGATAGCCTCATTTTTTATCCATTATAACAAGTACAGTATCATCGGAACACTCGGACGTTATGGATCAGTTTGTAACGTTATCAATTAAACGCTTGCTTCTTAGGAGCCAGGCATGGCATTGGCGGGGCTTAACAAGCGTAAATTAGAGTTAGACTCGGTATTCACCAATCTTGTCAAAAGTGAAAACAAATAACGAGAATGCGTCGAAGGGGCTTGGCATTTATTATCACACAGAAAAAACGATAAGTAAAGTTACTAAAACTGATATTTCCTTCAAAATTTACTCGTCCGACGGACTAGTAACTGTAAAAAATCACTTGTCCGCCGGCAAAGGCCTCTGACCTAATAAATATATAAATCCAACCTGTTTCCTTAATTTATGAAATAACTCACTGCGTAGCACATGTTCATATTGTTAACATTTGAACAAATTAACCGGAAGTAATTATGATTCGCTGGTGTAGCTTTCATAATACCATATATGCAGTCAAAATGAAGGTCACATGATCCTTATATTTACTTTCAAAAAGTGTTTAAATACTATACAAGAAAAACAACAGTCAAAGCAGGTCGCTACGATGGTGACTACGTATACTGTAGCCCAAGTCGCTAGGAAAATAAAGTTCTATGAATAAGAAGTTTTTCAGCATCCCTCTGTTGTGTGTCATTAGACATATTGATCCTGAATATGTGCCATGTTTCCAGATGTTGAAGGAACAAAACAATGGCTGCCATCAGACTAAACTATCTGAACCATGAACGGCACAATATTTGAAACAAGTATCAGACCGTTGAACTTTTTCACTGCGTATACGCTTAATTTATATGCAGTCAGATTTACTAAGCTGAAGAAGGAATATAGGTTTTAAAGTGTTTGACATGCTGTCCTAGCTATGAAGTGAGATTCATGTTCTATTTTCTATTTTTTTAGATGCCTTCAGTGAGTGTGACTTTGTGAAGATTTGGAAAGGTCTCCACTATTGTTTGTGGATGCAGGACAAACCACTACTACAGGTAAGCTGGATCAGGGATACCAACCACTTCTATAGGTAAGCTGGATCAGGGATACCAACCACTTCTATAGGTAAGCTGGATCAGGGATACCAACCACTGCTACAGGTAAACTGGATCAGGGATACCAACCACTACTACAGGTCAGCTGGATCAGGGATGCCAACCACTACTACAGGTTAGCTGGATCAGGGATACCAACCACTACTACAGGGAAGCTGGATCAGTGATACCAGGACAAACCACAACTACAGGTAAGCTGGATCAGGGATACCAACCCCTACTACAGGTAAGCTGGGTCAGGGATACCAACCACTACTGGAGATAAGCTGGATAAGGGATACCAACCACTACTTCAGGTAAGCTGGATCAGGGAGACCAACCATTACTACAGGTAAGCTGGATCAGGGATGCTAACCACTACTACAGGTTAGCTGGATCAGGGATACCAACCACTACTATAGGGAAGCTGGATCAGGGATACCAACCACTGCTACAGGTAAACGGGATCAGGGATACCAGGACAAACCACTACTACAGGTAAGATGGATCAGGGATACCAACCACTAATACAGGTAAGCTGGGACAGGGATACCAACCACTACTACAGGTAAGTTGGATCAGGGATACCAACCACTAATACAGGTAAGCTGGGACAGGGATACCAACCACTACTACAGGTAAGTTGGATCAGGGATACCAACCACTGCTACAGGTAATCTGGATCAGGGATACCAACCACTAATACAGGTAAGCTGGATCAGGGATACAAACCACTGCTACAGGTAAACTGGATCAGGGATACCAGGACAAACCACTACTACAGGTAATCTGGATCAGGGATACCAACCACTAATACAGGTAAGCGGGGTCAGGGATACCAACCACTACTACAGGAAAGCTGGATCAGGGATACCAACCACTGCTACAGGTAATCTGGATCAGGGATACCAACCACTACTACAGTTAAGCTGGGTCAGGGATACCAACCACTACTGTAGATAAGCTGGATCAGGGATACCAACCACTACTTCAGGTAAGCTGGATCAGGGAGACCAACCATTACTACAGGTAAGCTGGATCAGAGATGCCAACCACTACTACAGGTTAGCTGGATCAGGGATACCAACCACTACTATAGGGAAGCTGGATCAGGGATACCAACCACTACTAAAGGTAAGCTGGATCAGGGATACCAACCACTCCTACAGGTAAGCTGGATCAGGGACACCAACCACTAATACAGGTAAGCTGGGTCAGGGATACCAACCACTACTGGAGATAAGCTGGATAAGGGATACCAACCACTACTTCAGGTAAGCTGGATCAGTGATACCAGGACAAGCCACTACTACAGGTAAGCTGGATCAGGGAAACCAACCACTAATACAGGTAAGCTGGGTCAGGGATACCAGGACAAACCACTACTACAGGGAAGCTGGATCAGGGATACCAACCACTGCTACAGGTAAACGGGATCAGGGATACCAGGACAAACCACTACTACAGGGAAGCTGGATCCGGGATACCAACCACTACTACAGGTAAGCTAGATCAGGGATACCAACCACTAATACAGGTAAGCTGGATCAGGGATACAAACCACTGCTACAGGTAAACTGGATCAGGGATACCAACCACTACTACAGTTAAGCTGGGTCAGGGATACCAACCACTACTACAGATAAGCTGGATCAGTGATACCAGGACAAACTACTACTACAGGTAAGCTGGATCAGGGATACCGACCACTAATACAGGTAAGCTGGGTCAGGGATACCAGGACAAACCACTACTACAGGTAAGTTGATCAGGGATACCAACCACTAATACAGGTAAGCGGGGTCAGGGATACCAACCACTACTACAGGTAAACTGGATCAGGGATACGAACCATTACTACAGGTAAGCTGGATCAGGGATGCTAACCACTACTACAGGTTAGCTGGATCAGGGATACCAACCACTACTATAGGGAAGCTGGATCAGGGATACCAACCACTACTTCAGGTAAGCTGGATCAGGGATACCAACAACTACTACAGGTAAGCTGGATCAGGGATACGTACCACTACTACAGGTAAGCTGGATCAGGGTTACCAACCACTACTACAGGTAAGCTGGATTAGTGATACCAGGACAAACCACTACTACAGGGAAGCTGGATCCGGGATACCAACCACTACTACAGGTAAGCTAGATCAGTGATACCAGGACAAACCACTACTGCAGGTAAGCTGGATCAGGGATACCAACCAATAATACAGGTAAGCTGGGTCAGGGATACCAACCACTAATACAGGTAAGCTGGGACAGGGATACCAACCACTACTACAGGTAAGCTGGATCAGGGATACCAACCACTACTACAGGTAAGCTGGATCAGTGATACCAGGACAAACCACTACTACAGGTAAGCTGGATCAGGGATACCAACCACTAATACAGGTAAGCTGGGTCAGGGATACCAACCACTACTACAGGTAAGCTGGATCAGGGATACCAGGACAAACCACTACTACAGGTAAGCTGGGTCAGGGATACCAGGACAAACCACTACTACAGATTAGTAGGCAGGTGATCAAGTATGTAATTAAGCGAAAGTTTGTCTAGGTCTGCAACAGTTAGAAATAATCAAAGCCCAAACTGTGTAACCATGTTTATTTGTGCCATTTGAAACTACAGGCACCAATTGCCCTTTGTGTTGACGAAAATATGATTACTGAATTCACTTAATTCATAAACAAACATTGCTCAATACTTGAGCCTTGTTAATATAGTTGTATCTGGTTTCTTATTACTAACCTCCTGACTGGGAAACTCACTAGTTTCACATTACAATCATGTGTTGTTAACACTATGTGCACATATTTCTGCGCATCACTTCCTGTTTAATTGAGCCGTTTGGTTTCTCTCGGATATCTATGTGTATGCCACATTCACACGTTGTGCATATGTAGTCAGAAATCAGGCGACGCCTGCTGTGAAGGATCAGTTCCATTGTCACTTAATGTTGTGTGTACATACTTGTTGATTGTATACATATACTCAATGTTGAGGTCTGTCCAACAACAGGATAGACATTTCTGACCGGAAAAAAATAGATAAATATTGACCAATATTTTGGGATGTTTATTGGATATGTAGATTTTCTAAGCAGATATTACTTATATCTGAACCACAACCGGGTACTTGGTTACCCGTTCCAGCCCTAAAGTTAATTCAGCTGTCCAGGTTTCAATCCTGTGGACACAAGCACAATGATAGGCCATGACAAGTGAAGAAACAGCAAGTTCAAGGTCATAGGTCAAAAGACCAGAGTCGTCAGACTGAGTGTAGATGCAAATATCTTGTATGCAAACATTGTCATCACTTTGGAAACTTCAGTTTTAAATGAGATTTAAATCAAAGATCAAATCAAAGATCAAACAACGGTTTTAATGTGACTTAGATCTTTAAAAACAAATTTGTATTTTTACAGTATAAAGGTGAAGGTCACTTTAGTAAGATAAATTCTAACAGGCAAATATAGTCTCTTGTCCATGGTATGTTTCCCAGCTCACCTCATCATGATCATTGGCAGTGTCTGAAAGTTACTTTGAATTTTCCAGACCTTAATTCTACAGAAAACAGTCATTTTTTAAGAGACACTTTTTTTTTTTAAATTTGAAAATTTGAAAATGTTATTGAACTATTGCTGGTGGGTAAAAATAATCCAGAAATAGAATATGATTATCAAACATCCTTTTACTGAGATAAAAATAATCCAGAAATAGAATATGATTATCAAACATCCTTTTACTGAGATAAAAATAATCCAGAAATAGAATATGATTATCAAACATCCTTTTACTGAGATAAAAATAATCCAGAAATAGAATATGATTATCAAACATCCTTTTACTGAGATAAAAATAATCCAGAAATAGAATATGATTATCAAACATCCTTTTACTGAGATAAAAATAATCCAGAAATAGAATATGATTATCAAACATCCTTTTACTGAGATAAAAATAATCCAGAAATAGAATATGATTATCAAACATCCTTTTACTGAGACAAATCTATTGATAGTCTACTCAGTAGTGTGTATCCATCATTACATGGATTAGTCTGTATTGTTCCTACGGCTATCAAACAACACATCAGAATCAGGGCCAGAAACCAAGATATTTCTTTTGTACTATTTTATTCACCAGATGAAATCACATCATTTGAACATAAAATGAAACCAATCATTATCAGATGGTGTTAATATAATTCAACAGTTCTAGTAACTATGTAATGGGTATTTAACTTTATTTGTCTTTTGTTATTGAGCTAGAAAACAAGGATATTGGCAAGATTTTCTTGCCTGTACATATATAGTATTACAATGTACTTAGTTACATCTTTCCTGTACATATATAATATTACAATGTACTTAGTTACATCTTTCCTGTACACATATAGTATTACAATGTACTTAGTTACATCTTTCCTGTACACATATATAATATTACAATGTAATTAGTTACATATTTCCTGTACATATATAGTATTACAATGTAATTAGTTACATATTTCCTGTACACATATATAATATTACAATGTACTTAGTTACATCTTTCCTGTACACATATATAGTATTATAATGTACTTAGTTACATCTTGCCTGTACACATATAGTATTACAATGTACTTAGTTACATCTTGCCTGTACACATATATAATATTATAATGTACTTAGTTACATCTTGCCTGTACACATATATAGTATTATAATGTACTTAGTTATGTTAAAACTACATGTAGGCCACCTACATTTTAGAATGTCCTCTTGAGATTTAGAGAGAGATGTTGTTTTTCTGTACTTTTGTCAAATGTTAGGGGCCCATTCAATTTGGAACAGTCCTAGTCCCTGTAATTCAAAAGCAGAAAATTGTGATAATGATACTTAACAATGTTCAAAGACTGCTGACAAAATGCGAGCTGCTATATCTTTGCTCTCTAACAGACTTGGGGAGTTGTACTACCAATAGTGATGCTGTGCTTGCTGTTCTCTGGACTGGATCATGTCTGTTCTCTGAACTGGATCATGTCTGTTCTCTGGACTGGATCATAGAGGCAGACTGATTTGTATACCTTTATTCTCTAGAAGTTCAGGGGCCCATTCTCAAACATATCAATATTATATCCTGTATTTTGTTTTTGTTTGCACAGGAGGAGCTAACTGAACGGATCACACAGATGGTGCATGTGTTTGGCACTGTGGAATGTTCATTACTGTTCGTCAAGGTCTTCTTCCAAACGGAGGCCCGGGAATGGGATGTGCTTGACAAGTGGCGTGTTGACAAGTTTATGACTGTAAGTACGGGTCCGCATCATCTGGTCTATCCTTAGTGATACAGCCAACCATCACCCGGTCACAATAAAGGGTGTGTGATATTTAAGTCAGTCCTACACTAACGACAGTCCTACACTAACGACAGTCCTACACTTATGACAGTCCTACACTAGGGACAGTCCTACACTATCAAGTCCTACACTAACGGCAGTCCTACACTAATGACAGTCCTACACTAACGACAGTCTTACACTCACGACAGTCCTACACTAACGACAGTCTTACACTAACGACAGTCCTACACTAACGACAGTCCTACACTAAAGACAGTCCTACACTAAAGACAGTCTTACACTAACGACAGTCCTACCCTAACGACAGTCCTACACTAATGACAGTCCTACACTAATGACAGTCCTACACTATCAAGTCCTACACTAACAACAGTCCTATACTAGCAACAGTCCTACACTATCAAGTCCTACACTAACAACAGTCCTATACTAGTAACAGTCCTACACTAACGACAGTCCTACACTAACGACAGTCCTACACTAATGACAGTCCTACACTAACGACAGTCTTACACTAATGACAGTCCTACACTAACGACAGTCTTACACTAACGACAGTCCTACACTAACGACAGTCCTACACTAATGACAGTCCTACACTAATGACAGTCCTACACTAGTGACAGTCCTACACTAATGACAGTCCTACACTATCAAGTCCTACACTAACAACAGTCCTATACTAGCAACAGTCCTACACTATCAAGTCCTACACTAACAACAGTCCTATACTAGTAACAGTCCTACACTAACGACAGTCCTACACTAACGACAGTCCTACACTAATGACAGTCCTACACTAACAACAGTCCTACACTAATGACAGTCCTACACTAACGACAGTCCTACACTAATGACAGTCCTACACTTATGACAGTCCTACACTTATAACAGTCCTACACTAACAACAGTCCTACACTTACGACAGTCCTACACTAAAGACAGTCTTACACGAATGACAGTCCTACACTAATGACAGTCCTACACTAATGACAGTCCTACTCTAACAACAGTCCTACACTAACGACAGTCCTACACTAATGACAGTCCTATACTCAAACAATCCTTCACTACCAACAGTTCTACACTAATGACAGTCCTACACTAATGACAGTCCTACACTAATGACAGTCCTACACTAATGACAGTCCTACACTAATGACAGTCCTACACTAATGACAGTCCTACACTAATGACAGTCCTACACTAATGACAGTCCTACACTAATGACAGTCCTACACTAATGACAGTCCTACACTAATGACAGTCCTACACTAATGACAGTCCTACACTAATGACAGTCCTACACTAATGACAGTCCTACACTAACGACAGTCCTACACTAATGACAGTCCTACACTAATGACAGTCCTACACTAATCACAGTCCTACACTAATGACAGTCCTACACTAACAACAGTCCTACACTAACGACAGTCCTACACTAACGACAGTCCTACAATAATGACAGTCCTACACTAATGACAGTCATACTTTAATGACAGTCCTACACTAACAACACTCCTACTTTAATGACAGTCCTACACTAATGACAGTCCTACCCTAACAACAGTCCTACACTAACGACAGTCCTACACTAATGACAGTCCTAGACTAACAACAGTCCTACACTAACGACAGTCCTACACTAATGACAGTCCTATACTCAGACAGTACTTCACTACCAACAGTTCTACACTAATGACAGTCCTACACTAATGACAGTCCTACACCAATGACAGTCCTACACTAACGAAAGTCCTACACTAATGACAGTCCTACTTTAATGACAGTCCTACACTAACAACAGTCCTACTTTAATGACAGTCCTACACTAATGACAGTCCTACACTAACAACAGTCCTACACTAATGACAGTCCTACACTTATAACAGTCCTACACTAACGACAGTCCTACACTAACGACAGTCCTACACTAGCGACAGTCCTAGACTAGCGACAGTCCTACTTTAATGACAGTCCTACACTAAAGACAGTCCTACACTAACGACAGTCCTACACTAATGACAGTCCTACACCAATGACAGTCCTAGACTAGCGACAGTCCTAGACTATTGACAGTCCTACACTTATGACAGTCCTACACTAACCACAGTCCTACACTAATGACAGTCCTACACTAGCGACAGTCCTACACTAGTGACAGTCCTACACTAGCGACAGTCCTAGACTAGCGACAGTCCTAGACTAGCGACAGTCCTAGACTAATGACAGTCCTACACTTATGACAGTCCTACACTAACCACAGTCCTACACTAATGACAGTCCTACACTAACTACAGTCCGACACTAACGACAGTCCTACACTAACAACAGTCCTACACTAACGACAGTCCTACACTAGCGACAGTCCTACACTAATGACATTCCTACACTAATGACAGTCCTACATTAACGACAGTCCTACACTAGTGACAGTCCTACACTAGCGACAGTCCTACACTAACGACAGTCCAACACTAACGACAGTCCTACACTACAATAATTAGCGATGTCTATAATTGTCTTTTCAGTTGGTCAGAAGAATGTTACATCAAACGCTCCTCTTCCTCAAAAACAAGAAATGGCAGAGGAATGTTCTGACAGAGTTTACCAACATTTTGAGTTCCAGTGTGATGAGTCCAGATAATGAACAGATACCTCAGGGCTTGCGGATTCACCTGGCAGACATTTACCTGTCAGAGCTAGAGATAGTTGGTGCTGAACAGGTAAGTTTAGATACAATAATTCACCTTCTTCCATGTCTGCTTATCAGATGTAGAATATCAGACTGAACTTGTGTATTTAGTGAATTTGTTCACAAGTCTCATATCTACCTGTCCTAGCTAAACGATCTAGGGCTGAACAGTAAAGTCACACATGTAATTTATTTACCTGTCCGGACTGTACACTGTCCTGACTGTACACTGTCCTGACTGTACACTGTCCGGACTGTACACTGTCTTGGCTGAACAGGTAAATAATGCCAATTTGTTCTACTGTCATATAAAATGGTGACTCAGAAAATGTAAGTGAACAAGTAAATAAAAATTAAATCATTCACAGGTCCAGTATTAATACCTGAAAGCTGGACTCAGTTAAAATTATCATGAGACTGAAACTGACAATTATAGGTGTTATATATTCTTTATTACAGTTGAGTGTTGAACAGGTGCTGGCATTCCTGGAGCCATTCTTCCAGTATCTTCCCACTGCTGTCAAGTAAGTTGGACACTAGCCTTGTTACTATAAACATCAGGTTTGTTGTGGAGATGTTTTTTATAGTCGTTTATGTGGTAAACAACTTATCTTGACACCCAGGTTCTTCATCATTGACAAAAAAAAATGAGACAATACAGGGCTCCACATTAACTTTTAAAAGGACGGGCCTGTCTGGCAAGTTGAAACCAAATCTCACTTGCCCAAATCAATCCTTGACATGCATGAAAAAAACCCCAAGCATTGATCTTACCCACATTGAAGGTTACAGAGGTGAAATGTGTCTGTCAGCACTATTCAATGACAGGTGAACAGAACAGGCCTGTCTGACCTCTTGTTTTAATTGATATGAAGGATTTGAGATGTTCTACACAAATTACTGGAACCACAAAACGTTTTTGTTTGTTTTTGTTTGGAAAGCTACCAGATAAATATATGAATTATAAAAAGGATTATGGTTTGTGCAAAACTGGAGGGATGAGCTGAGCCCTTGAGCTGAGCATATACACTTAAATTAGCTGTAAATAACACTGTGGTTAGCATTGCATCCACCAGACATCAATCATTTCCTACTACTGTTTTCTCGGAAATTTTGCCCATTCAAACTTTCACTCTTTGCCCATAATACCAATAATACCAATTTTCGCCCAGTGTTAATTACACCCTTCACATTCAATAACTATGTTTATTATAATGTTGACTCATATTCGCTGTAATGATAATTCACCCTCATTACGTAGGGCGAAAAATGGGAAAATTAATGTGCAGCAAAAGTATCCTGGTATACAATAGTTAGAACACTCTAACTTTTGAAAAGTCTTCTTATGAAACATTCCTATGACAAAAACATTCAGTGTTGCATAAATGGTGTGAATCAAACAGTACTTGATGATTGTATAGTACCAGTCAGATAATGTGTCTTTATTTATCACAATAGCTCCGACGTCATGAAGAGGGTCATTGCCAGTGTGTTTGAGGTGATCCTGAAGCAAACACTAGACGATGCGATGGAGGCTGCCAAAAAGTTAATAGAGGTACTTAACAGTGTCACAAATATCATACTGTAATGGATTACAAATATCATAAAAAATATCATAATAGAGGGATAACAAACCACCTAACAAGTATCATAATAGAGGGATAACAAACCACCTAACAAATATCATAATAGAGGGATAACAA
>NW_018408634.1:174650-180155 GCF_002113885.1 Mizuhopecten yessoensis
GATAACAAACCACATAACAAATATCATAATAGACAGATAGCAAACCACATAACAAATATCATAATAGAGGGATAACAAACCACCTAACAAATATCATAATAGACAGATAACAAACCACCTAACAAATATCATAATAGACAGATAGCAAACCACCTAACAAATATCATAATAGAGGGGTAACAAACCACATAACAAATATCATAATAGAGGGATAACAAACCTCACAACAAATATCATAATAGACAGATCGCAAACCACCTAACAAATATCATAATAGAGGGGTAACAAACCACATAACAAATATCATAATAGAGGGATAACAAACCTCACAACAAATATCATAATAGACAGATCGCAAACCACCTAACAAATATCATAATAGAGGGGTAACAAACCACATAACAAATATCATAATAGCACACAATAATTTACATTATAATACAAAAAGGCAGATATAAGGTTAAAAATGCGATACCTAACCTGGTTACAGTAATAGCAAGGGTTGCTTGAATGATGTAATGTACAATCAAGTGACTTCATCAATAAGAGGGAGGGCTTGCTAAAAATGTGGGAATTAATATTCAGTGTTCACTGCACAATCTAAGATAGTAGTCTACACATATAAAGATAAACAGTTCTATGTATTAGAATAAATAAAATAGTTACTAATTAAATGTAATACATGTAGATGGAAACGATGTTAATCATAGAATATAGAATAGTTTCAGTATTAGGAAGATAAAATGATAAAACTTCAGATCATTTCTGTTATTTATGAATAATGCAACATGTGACCACACTCTAGGAATCATCCTAGTACAAGGTAAGTCTCATCAACCATGTGACCACACTCTAGGAATCATCGTAGTACAAGGTAAGTCTCATCAACCATGTGACCACACTCTAGGAATCATCGTAGTACAAGGTAAGTCTCATCAACCATGTGACCACACTCTAGGAATCATCGTAGTACAAGGTAAGTCTCATCAACCATGTGACCACACTCTAGGAATCATCGTAGTACAAGGTAAGTCTCATCAACCATGTGACCACACTCTAGGAATCATCGTAGTACAAGGTAAGTCTCATCAACCATGTGACCACACTCTAGGAATCATCGTAGTACAAGGTAAGTCTCATCAACCATGTGACCACACTCTAGGAATCATCGTAGTACAAGGTAAGTCTCATCAACCATGTGACCACACTCTAGGAATCATCGTAGTACAAGGTAAGTCTCATCAACCATGTGACCACACTCTAGGAATCATCGTAGTACAAGGTAAGTCTCATCAACCATGTGACCACACTCTAGGAATCATCGTAGTACAAGGTAAGTCTCATCAACCATGTGACCACACTCTAGGAATCATCGTAGTACAAGGTAAGTCTCATCAACCATGTGACCACACTCTAGGAATCATCGTAGTACAAGGTAAGTCTCATCAACCATGTGACCACACTCTAGGAATCATCGTAGTACAAGGTAAGTCTCATCAACCATGTGACCACACTCTAGGAATCATCGTAGTACAAGGTAAGTCTCATCAACCATGTGACCACACTCTAGGAATCATCGTAGTACAAGGTAAGTCTCATCAACCATGTGACCACACTCTAGGAATCATCGTAGTACAAGGTAAGTCTCATCAACCATGTGACCACACTCTAGGAATCATCGTAGTACAAGGTAAGTCTCATCAACCATGTGACCACACTCTAGGAATCATCGTAGTACAAGGTAAGTCTCATCAACCATGTGACCACACTCTAGGAATCATCGTAGTACAAGGTAAGTCTCATCAACCATGTGACCACACTCTAGGAATCATCGTAGTACAAGGTAAGTCTCATCAACCATGTGACCACACTCTAGGAATCATCGTAGTACAAGGTAAGTCTCATCAACCATGTGACCACACTCTAGGAATCATCGTAGTACAAGGTAAGTCTCATCAACCATGTGACCACACTCTAGGAATCATCGTAGTACAAGGTAAGTCTCATCAACCATGTGACCACACTCTAGGAATCATCGTAGTACAAGGTAAGTCTCATCAACCATGTGACCACACTCTAGGAATCATCGTAGTACAAGGTAAGTCTCATCAACCATGTGACCACACTCTAGGAATCATCGTAGTACAAGGTAAGTCTCATCAACCATGTGACCACACTCTAGGAATCATCGTAGTACAAGGTAAGTCTCATCAACCATGTGACCACACTCTAGGAATCATCGTAGTACAAGGTAAGTCTCATCAACCATGTGACCACACTCTAGGAATCATCGTAGTACAAGGTAAGTCTCATCAACCATGTGACCACACTCTAGGAATCATCGTAGTACAAGGTAAGTCTCATCAACCATGTGACCACACTCTAGGAATCATCGTAGTACAAGGTAAGTCTCATCAACCATGTGACCACACTCTAGGAATCATCGTAGTACAAGGTAAGTCTCATCAACCATGTGACCACACTCTAGGAATCATCGTAGTACAAGGTAAGTCTCATCAACCATGTGACCACACTCTAGGAATCATCGTAGTACAAGGTAAGTCTCATCAACCATGTGACCACACTCTAGGAATCATCGTAGTACAAGGTAAGTCTCATCAACCATGTGACCACACTCTAGGAATCATCGTAGTACAAGGTAAGTCTCATCAACCATGTGACCACACTCTAGGAATCATCGTAGTACAAGGTAAGTCTCATCAACCATGTGACCACACTCTAGGAATCATCGTAGTACAAGGTAAGTCTCATCAACCATGTGACCACACTCTAGGAATCATCGTAGTACAAGGTAAGTCTCATCAACCATGTGACCACACTCTAGGAATCATCGTAGTACAAGGTAAGTCTCATCAACCATGTGACCACACTCTAGGAATCATCGTAGTACAAGGTAAGTCTCATCAACCATGTGACCACACTCTAGGAATCATCGTAGTACAAGGTAAGTCTCATCAACCATGTGACCACACTCTAGGAATCATCGTAGTACAAGGTAAGTCTCATCAACCATGTGACCACACTCTAGGAATCATCGTAGTACAAGGTAAGTCTCATCAACCATGTGACCACACTCTAGGAATCATCGTAGTACAAGGTAAGTCTCATCAACTATGTGACCACACTCTAGGAATCATCCTAGTACAAGGTAAGTCTCATCAACCATGTGACGACCCTCTAGGAATCATCGTAGTACAAGGTAAGTCTCATCAACTATGTGACCACACTCTAGGAATCATCGTAGTACAAGGTAAGTCTCATCAACCATGTGACGACCCTCTAGGAATCATCGTAGTACAAGGTAAGTCTCATCAACCATGTGACGACCCTCTAGGAATCGTCCTAGTACAAGGTAAGTCTCATCGGCATTGTCTTTCCCTATCAAGGTCTGGATGAATGATGCAAGCTTTGACGTTCTGTAAGAATAGGACAGGTATGATAGATCTATCTTTGTGGGAGAAAATCAAATTAATAGGCACTTATTTTCCAATAGTTTTGTCACACTATAGCTTATATTATTGTGTTTTGTGCAGAAAGAAGAGGAGGAGGAATCTGAAGTGGACCTAGATGACTTGGACATGCCCATCAGACTACAGGTACTCGGGGATACTAGGAATAGTTTGTACATTCCACCATTAAGTTGGCAGTGTGGTCTTTATCATGTCCATCCATATCCTTGGCATGTCCTACTATGTTGGAGGAAGGCTTGAGATTACCATCAATATTCAAGTGACACGTATAGTGCATACTTTTTAGGGGAAAATGGTAATATCCAGATCTGGGCACTTAACACAATGTCATGAACAATCTAAAACCACTCCTGGGTTGCAACCATTTATCATAGATTTTTCAGGGATTTTCAGAAATATTTTGAAAATACTTGCCGCAAATAACTGATAAAAAATTTCATAATTATTTCTGATTAAGCTATTTTACCATCACAAAAGATGTAATTTAAAGTTGTATTACACTATAAAATCTGATCAATAAACTCTTTTGATAGTACAGTAGGCCTTCTTTTTGGTTTTAAAAACAGCAATTGGGAAAATAAACTGAAGTATAGCATGGTAATTAAATACTCTGAGAAAGAAAATGCTGTCCTAAGGTAAAATTGTGCTGAGATATTCATTCTAGGCTGTTTGCAAAAACGGCATGGAGAAAGTCCAAACGTTTGCCAGTTTTGTGAACTGCAAAGGTCAAAGTTGCAGGATACTATTCACCGACAGAAACTCACAGGGGCACTTATTGATGAACCAACAATGATGCAAGTTTGAGTTTTAAAATGAAAAATTTAGGGACTCAAAACTGTCAAATACTTTATATTAATATTTTCTTTTAAAACAAAGAAAAACTGAAATCACACTTGCAAGTGATTGGTGTGTTTACATCTCCCCAGCTTGACATCCCCCCTCCTGCCAAAGAAAATAAAAATTAAAACTCTCAATATTATTGTTTAGGTCACCTGACAATTGGTCATGGTGACCTATTGCAATCTGCCTTTGTCTGTCACAATGCGTCGTTAATCGTTAACATTTCAGATTTTCAACTTTTTCTCAAAAACCAATGAATGGAATTTTGACAAACTTGGTCAGAATCATCCTTGGTAGATGAGACTACAAAAGTGTAAAATTGGGATTCCTGCCCAAAACCCAGGGGCCAGGGTATGTAGGGCCCAAAAGGGAAAATTAACAAATATTTCAAAAATCCTCTCCTCCTGATTCAGATGTACTACAATCAAATTCATGGATGGAAAGATCATCAGGTGCATTATCTAAATGGTAAATTTCATTACCCCCAGGCCATCCATTCTACCTTGGGAAGGGGGTAAAGTTGACCATAGTTAATATAGGTAAATAACATTTTTAGGTCACCTGAGACAAAGTCTCAAGTGACCTATTGTGATCGCCTTTTGTCCGTCGTCGTCCGTCGTCCGTCGTGCGTCCATAAACAATTTACATTTTCGACTTCTTCTCCAAAACCCCTGAACCAATTGCAATGAAATTTTGCAGGGACCTTCCATGGACAAAGGTCAACAAAAACTGTTGCCGGTTTAGTCCTACACCCCCAGGGGCCTGAGGGGTGGGGCCAAAAAGGGTTGAATTGACTAAAATTTCAAAAATCTTCTTCTCAAGACCCAGATATGGTAGAATCAAATACTCTTCATAGATGGAAGGGTCTTAAGGTGCTTTACCGAAATTGTGAATTTCTTGACCCTGGGGTCAGAACTTAGTCAGAATCATCTTGGGTGAATGCAAGTATTACTTTGTAAAATTGGGATTCCTGCCCCATCCCCAGGGGCTAGGGCGGGGCCCCAAAGGGAACATTTACCAATATTTTCAAATTCTTATCCATTGATGACATGACAAGTATTGTATTTCACTTAGTTTACATGCTGATTTCCACATCACATCTAAACAATAAAATAAAGCTACCAGTACCTATGATATAACTCAGGTGACCGCTAAGGCCCTTGGGCCTCTTGTT
>NW_018408634.1:182028-208650 GCF_002113885.1 Mizuhopecten yessoensis
TTTGAATATTACATGTTAATAACTTGATTGGAATTATAACCTTGAGTTGACAGTTTGATACTTTGAAAATTTTGAGCCAGCCCTACCCCCAAGGGCTGTAGGGTGGGGCTCAAGGGAGTCAGTGTGCTAAAATTTCTTCATTTTCCTTGTTTAGAATCAGAGGTGCTAGTTTCAAATCCTTTTTAGTCTGAAATCTGTATGCTTGATATTGAATAAGGTGGTTTTATTGTTTTTTGTCACTTTGAATAATATTTCTGTTCATGTTAAAAACGAAATCAACTCTCTGTATAAATATATCAGGTGACCGTTAAGGCCCATGGGCCTCTTGTTGGTATATTTTGTCTAATCTCGACAGGAAATTATTCAAACTTGGTTGGAATAATTGTGATGAGATGGCAATTAGACAGTATGAAATAATAAAATCCATCCTAGCCCCAGGGGCTGGAGGGTAGGGGCCAAAAAGGGGAAAATGGCTGATATTTGAAAAATCTCTGCACTCAAACGTATAGGATCCAAGTTTCTTTTATGGATGAAATGCCCTTAGGTGCATTATATAAATTGTTAGTTTTATTACCCTTTGGTCATCTGTTCTCCTTGGTTTATAGAGGGAAATAACACTTCTGACTATAGTTTGTCCATTTCAGCAAGGAATAATTCTTGGTTGGAGTAGTTATAATGAAATCAAATATTATCAGAAAGTAAGATCCTGACCTATCCCAGGGGTTGGCCAAAGAGGAAAATTGCCTAAATAACAATAGAAATTATATTTCTCAATAGCAAAAAAAAAATTGAATAGTTTTGAAAGTTCTTATCCTTTGGTGACATGACAAATATTGTATTTCACTTTGTTTACATGTTAATTTCATTATTACATCTCAACAATGAAAATGAACTACCCATAAATAAAGGTGACCGCTAAGGCCCTTGGGCCTCTTGTTTACTAGTAACAAATAAAACAGGTCTGTCTATTGTACAACTACCAGTAACATTATAACCTTTCTGTCTACAGGACGACTACCAGTAACATTATAACATTTCTGTCTACAGTACGACTACCCGTAACATTATAACCTGTCTGTCTACAGTAAGACTACCAGTAACATTATAACCTCTCTGTCTACAGTACGACTACCAGGAACATTATAACCTGTCTGTCTACAGTACCACTACCAGTAACATTATAACCTGTCTGCCTACAGTACGACTACCAGTAACATTATAACATTTCTGTCTACAGTACGACTACCAGTTACATTATACCCTGTCTGTCTACAGTACAACTACCAGTAACATTATACCCTTTCTGTCTACAGTACGACTAGCAGTAACATTATAACCTGTCTGTCTACAGTTCGACTACCAGTAACATTATAACCTTTCTGTCTACAGGACGACTACCAGTAACATTATAACCGTTCTGTCTACAGTACGACTACCAGGAACATTATAACCTGTCTGTCTACCGTACGACTACCAGTAACATTATAACATTTCTGTCTACAGTACGACTACCCGTAACATTATAACCTGTCTGTCTACAGGACGACTACCAGTAACATTATAACATTTCTGTCTACAGTACGACTACCAGGAACATTATAACCTGTCTGTCTACAGTTCGACTACCAGTAACATTATAACCTTTATGCATACAGTACGACTACCAGTAACATTATAAGCTGTCTGTCTACAGTACGACTACGAGTAACATTATAACCTTTCTGTCTACAGGACGACTACCAGTAACATTATAACATTTCTGTCTACAGTACGACTACCCGTAACATTATAACCTGTCTGTCTACCGTACGACTACCAGTAACATTATAACATTTCTGTCTACAGTACGACTACCAGTTACATTATACCCTGTCTGTCTACAGTACGACTACTAGTAAAATTATAACCTTTCTGTCTACAGTACTACTACCAGTAACATTATAACCTTTCTGTCTACAGTACGACCACCAGTAACATTATAACCTTTCTGTCTACAGGACGACTACCAGTAACATTATAACCGTTCTGTCTACAGTACGACTACCAGTAACATTATAAGCTGTCTGTCTACAGTACGACTACCAGGAACATTATAACCTGTCTGTCTACAGGACGACTACCAGTAACATTATAACCTGTCTGTCTACAGTACGACTACAGTGTCATCGCTGATCGTCTGTTCCAACTCGGCAGTGGCAAGTTGTGTCGCACCAGAAATCGAACCATCATTTACGACTGGGTGCAAAAGTAAGTAAATTTATCTGTGCTTTATTATATGTAATACTAGCTGTTCAAGTATTATATATATAAGTGACCCTGGACATCAAAATATAAAAAAGGTCTATGTTAAGGGAAAGTCAATTCCTGATATATAAATAAGATGTGTCTATTATGAAATGGCTGTAGTGTAGTGGGATACCATACAAATATTATAAATGAAGTTTTGTTGAGGGGATAAAGCTGCAGGCTTTCTGTTTATGCACACATAGGCCGATGAAAACAACAGAAATTGGAGCTGAAGTATGAAATAGGAATGGTGATATTCCTTTGATGGGTATTTGTCATTCCCTAAGAGATGATTTTCCCCTCTGCATTTGACCTCTATGAATTGCTCACCTGGAATTAATCTCACACTTGTAATCTTAAAAGTGGACTAATATACAGCTACAGGCAAAATATCTGTGTTTGATCCATTTGAATCTATTAAATCATTTAAACATATGACGCCTGCGACCTGGCTAAATATCATTACCCTGGAACTTTTGAATATTCAGAACAAGTCATTTAAAGATTTAAACATATTTGATCCCTGTGACCTTGAATATGAGCAAAGGTCATTCATTTAAACACACTTGGTAGCCCTTCATCCCAGCATGTTAATGGCCAACTATCATTATCCTAGGCCTTTTGGTTATTCAGAAGAAGTTGTTTAAAGTTTTTAAACCTATTTGACCCCTGTGACCTTGAAAATAGATGAAGGTAATTCATTTGAATTAACTTGGTAGCCCTTCATCCCAGCATGTTACTGGCCAAATGTCATTAGCCTCGGCCTTTTGGTTATTCAGAAGAAGTTGTTTAAAGTTTTTAAACCTATTTGACCCCTGTGACCTTGAAAATAGATGAAGGTAATTCATTTGAATTAACTTGGTAGCCCTTCATCCCAGCATGTTACTGGCCAAATGTCATTAGCCAATGCCTCTTGGTTATTCAGAAAAAGTTGTTTAAAGTTTTTAAACATATTTGACCCCTGTGACCTTGAAAATGGGTGAAGGTCATTTATTTGAACAAACTTGGTAGCCCTCTATTACAGCATGCTACTGGTCAAATAGCATCGTCCTAGGCCTCTTGGTTATTGAGAAGAAGTTGTTTAAAGGTTTTAGACATATTTGACTCCTGTGACCTTGAATTTGGGTAAAGGTCATTCATTTTAACAAAACTTAGTAGCCCTTTATCCTAGCATGTTACTGCCTTAATATCAAGTTGTTTAAAGATTTTTTAAGACAATTGACCCCTGTGACCTTGAAAATGGGTGAATGTCATTTATTTGAACAGACTTGGTAGCCCTTCATTCCAGCATGCTACTGGCCAAATATCATCACCCTGGTAATTTTGGTTATTCAGAAGAAGTTGTTTAAAGTAAAATATTGACTCCGCACCACTTCGTGCCAGGAGGGCTAAAAAGTAAAGAATTGTATATTGTACTTCAGCTGAAACCCGAGTCCGTACTTGCAATAACAGAAAATCAGTTCTAAAATCAAAACTGACAGTCCTAAAAGGTGTCTGGTAGATGCTATTTTGGTAGCAGTCAAGTACAATTCAAACTCACAAAGTGACTTAATTATAATGTAGAAAAACAAGTAATAAAAGATTGTAAGGGTAACAAATTTGTTATCTCTGGGCTAGGAGGGGTCTACTGGCTCATAGACCCTGAGCCTACAGGCCCCCTCCTAACCTCACTACCCAGAGATAGCTAATAATGTCCCCTCTGTGGTTAAGATCATATCCAAACCTGTATATAGTTTATAAGTCCCTCTGTGGTTTCAAAAATTGAAACAACAATATCCTAAGAACCATTTGGACTAGAGTCATGATACTTGGGTATGTTTTGTAGACCAGCTGTGTAATCTTTTTCTTTATCAAATGTTCCATATTTGGTCAGAAGCATCCTTGGGGGAAGGGGAACCAATTTTGTATAAACGGTGGGTCTGGCCTCCCTGGGGGTTGAGGGGCAGGGCCCAATAGGGGAAATATAGCAAATTCTTTAATATCCTTCTTCTTTTGTAGAAATGAAAGGATTTGTTCCATATTTGGTCAGAAGCATCTTTGGGGGAAGTGGAACAAATTTTGTATAAATGGTGGGTCTGGCCCCCCTGCAGGCAAAAGGGAGGGGCCAAATAGGGGAAACAGCAAATTCTTCAAAATCCTTCTTCTGTAGGAATGCCAGGATTTTGTCCAAATTTAGTATGAAGCATCCTTGGGCGAAGGGGAACCAATTTTGTATAAACCATGTGTCTAACCCCCTGAAGGCAGAGAGGTGGGGCCCAATAGGGCAAATAGAGGTAAAACCTTTTAAATCCTTCTTCTACCATAGAGATTAAGGGATTTTTTCTTAATTTTGTCTGGAGCATCCTTGGGCCAAGGAGACTTAATTTTGTATAAACGGTGGGTCTGGCCTCCCTGGGGGTTGAGGGGCAGGGCCCAATAGGGGAAATATAGCAAAATCTTTAATATCCTACTTCTTTTGTAGGAATGAAAGGATTTGTTCCATATTTGGTCAGAAGCAACTTTGGGGGAAGTGGAACAAATTTTGTATAAATGGTGGGTCTGGTCCCCCTGGGGGCAGAAGGGAGGGGCCAAATAGGGCAAACAGCAAATTCTTCAAAATCCTTCTTCTGTAAGATTGCCAGGATTTTGTCCAAATTTAGTATGAAGCATCCTTGGGCAAAGGGGAACCAATTTTGTATAAACCGTGTGTCTAACCCCCTGAAGGCAGAGAGGCGTGGCCCAATAGGGGAAAAAGAGGTAAAACCTTTAAAATCCTTCTTCTACCATAGGTATTAAGGGATTTTTTCTTAATTTAGTCTGGAGCATCCTTGGGTCAAGGAGACTCAATTTTGTATAAACGGTGGGTATGACCCCCCTAGGGGCATAGGGGTGGGGCTCTGTTTGAAGGTTTTTCTCGATATATCTCAAGTACTGGATGGATCTTTCTAAAATTTCATATGTACTTACAGCACCTACCATGAAGTGCTATACCTTCATACCAATTATTTTAAACATATTCAGGTGAGCGATACAGGCCCTCTGGGCCTCTTGTTTATATGTCCCTCTGTTGTTAAGATCTACCATTATTAGCTCACCTGGCACGAAGTGCCATGTGAGCTTATGCCGTGGTGTGGCGTCTGTCGTCCGTCCATTGTCTGTCCGTCCGTCCGTCTGTCCGTCCGTCCGTCTGTCCGTCCGTCCGTCCGTCCTCGTCCGTCCTCGTCCGTCAACTTTTCCTTTAAACAACTTCTTCTGAAGAACGAACAGGCCTAGAGTCATGATATTTGACTGAAATCTTCGTTGGTTGGAGCCCTACAAAGTTTGAGAACGAAAATGACCTTGACCTGTTTTCAAGGTCACATGGGTCATATATGTCAAAAACTTCAAACGACTTCTTCTGAAGAACTAAAAGGTATATAATCTTCATATTTGGCTGATGGCTTCCTGGGATAGAGCCCAACAAAGTTTGAGAATGAAAATGACCTTGACCTACTTTCAAGGTCACAGGGGTCAAATGTGTCAAACACTTCAAACGACTTCTTCTGAAGAACTGAAAGGTATAGAATCTTTATATTTGGCTGGTGGCTTCCTGGGATAGAGACCAACAAAGTTTGAGAATGAAAATTAGTTTGACCTACTTTCAAGGTCACAGGGGTCAAATATGTCAAAAGCTTCAAATGACTTCTTCTGAAGAACTGAAAGGTATAGAATCTTTATTTTTGATTGATGGCTTCCTTGGATAGAGCCCGACAAAGTTTGAGAATGAAAATGACCTTGACCTTCTTTCAAGGTCACAGGAGTCAAATGTGTCAGACACTTCAAACGACTTCTTCTGAAGAACTGAAAGGTATATAATCTCTATATTTGGCTTGTAGCTTCCTAGGAAAGAGCCGAACAAAGTTTGAGAATGAAAATGACCTTGACCTTCTTTTAAGGTCACATGAGGCAGATATGTCAAACACTTTAAACGACTTCTTCTGAAGAACTGGTAGTTATAAAATCTTAATATTTGGCAGGTGGCTTCCTGGGAAAGAGCCAAACAAAGTTTGCGAATGAAAATGACCTTGACCTACTTTCAAGGTCACAGCGTTCAAATATGTCAAACAGTTCAAACAGCTTCTTCTGAAGAATTAAAAGGCATAAAATTATAATATTTGGCTGGTGACTTCCCGGGATAGAGCTCACCAAAGTTTGCAAATGAAAATGACCTCAACCTACTTTAGAGGTCACAGAGGTCAACAACATTTTAATGGATTTGTTCTTGAGAACTAAAAGGAATGGATTCATAAGATTTGGCTGGTAGCTTTTTGGAATAGAGCTAACCAATTTGAGAAGGAAAATGACATTGACCTACTTACAAGATCACAGGGAAAAATATGTCAAGCAACTTCTGAAGAAGAATCAAAAAGCATAGAATCTTATAATAATATTTTGCTGGTAGTTTCAACAGATGGAGCCAACAAAGTTTGCGAGGGAAATATTTTTAGTGCAATATAATATTTAATGAGAATATTTTGCTATGACTGCTTAAATATTCAGGTGAGCGATACAGGCCCTCTTGGGCCTCTTGTATAGTTTATATGTCCCCTCTGTGGTTAAGATCTACCGGTATATAGTTTATATGTCCCTCTGTGGTTAAGATCATATCCACACATGTATATAGTTTATATATCCCTCTGTGGTTAAGATCTACCGGTATTTAGTTTATATGTCCCTCTGTGGTTAAGATCATATCCACACGTGTATATAGTTTATTTGTCCCTCTGTGGTTAAGATCTACCGGTATATAGTTTTTATGTCCCTCTGTGGTTTAGATCATATCCACTCATGTATATAGTTTGTCTGTCCCTCTGTGTTTAATATCTTCCGGTATATAGTTTGTATGTCCAGTATGAAGCATCCTTGGGCGAAGGGGAACCAATTTTGTATAAACGGTGGGTCTGGCCTCCCTGGGGGTTGAGGGGCAGGGCCCAATAGGGGAAACAGCAAACTATTCTTTAAAATGTATATAGTTTATATATCTCTCTGTGGTTAAGATCTAGCAGTATATAGTTTGTATGTCCCTCTGTGGTTTAGATCATATCCACTCATGTATATAGTTTGTATGTCCAGTATGAAGCATCCTTGGGCGAAGGGGAACCAATTTTGTATAAACGGTGGGTCTGGCCTCCCTGGGGGTTGAGGGGCAGGGCCCAATAGGGGAAATATAGCAAAATCTTTAATATCCTACTTCTTTTGTAGGAATGAAAGGATTTGTTCCATATTTGGTCAGAAGCATCCTTGGGGGAAGGGGAACCAATTTTGTATAAACGGTGGGGCTGGCCTCCCTGGGGGGTGAGGGGCAGGGCCCAATAGGGGAAACAGCAAACTATTCTTTAAAATGTATATAGTTTATATGTCGCTCTGTGGTTAAGATCATATCCCCACATGTATATAGTTTGTATGTCCCTCATATATCTCAAGTACTGGATGGATCTTTCTAAAATTTCATATGTACTTACAGCACCTACCATGAAGTGCTATACCTTCATACCAATTATTTTAAACATATTCAGGTGAGCGATACAGGCCCTCTTGGGCCTCTTGTATAGTTTATATGTCCCCTCTGTGGTTAAGATCTAGCGGTATATAGTTTGTATGTCCCTCATATATCTCAAGTACTGGATGGATCTTTCTAAAATTTCATATGTACTTACAGCACCTACCATCAAGTGCTATACCTTCATACCAATTATTTTAAACATATTCAGGTGAGCGATACAGGCCCTCTGGGCCTCTTGTTTATATGTCCCTCTGAGGTTAAGATCATATCCACCCATGTATATAGTTTGTATGTCCAGTATGAAGCATCCTTGGGCGAAGGGGAACCAATTTTGTATAAACGGTGGGGCTGGCCTCCCTGGGGGGTGAGGGGCAGGGCCCAATAGGGGAAATATAGCAAATTCTTTAATATCCTTCTTCTTTTGTAGAAATGAAAGGATTTGTTCCATATTTGGTCAGAAGCATCCTTGGGGGAAGGGGAACCAATTTTGTATAAACGGTGGGTCTGGCCTCCCTGGGGGTTGAGGGGCAGGGCCCAATAGGGGAAATATAGCAAATTCTTTAATATCCTTCTTCTTTTGTAGAAATGAAAGGATTTGTTCCATATTTGGTCAGAAGCATCCTTGGGGGAAGGGGAACCAATTTTGTATAAACGGTGGGTCTGGCCTCCCTGGGGGTTGAGGGGCAGGGCCCAATAGGGGAAATATAGCAAAATCTTTAATATCCTACTTCTTTTGTAGGAATGAAAGGATTTGTTCCATATTTGGTCAGAAGCATCCTTGGGGGAAGGGGAACAAAGTTTGTATAAATGGTAGGTCTTGCCCCCCTGGGGGCTGAGCCCTCTGTGGTTAAGATCATATCCGCACATGTATATAGTTTGTATGTCCCCCTGTGTTTAAGATCTACCGGTATATAGTTTGTATGTCCCTCTGTGGTTGTATCTGTCAGGTTCCGAGATCTGGATGAGGGTGCCATCACCAGAGATGAAGATATTGCCCCTGGCATCAGTAAGAGGCTGCGGCAGAAGAGAAAGAAAAGACCAAAGAAAAGGAAAGGTGAGACACCATTTAAACTGTTATATATATAAGGTATAACCATACTCTTGTGCTACTGGCCTGATCCAATAGTGAATGTATTTATGGTATAGCAACAGTGTTGTGATACTGACCTGATCCAGTAGTGAATGTATGTATGGTATAGCTACAGTGTTGTGATACTGGCCTGATCCAGTAGTGGTGTATATAAGGTATAACCATACTGTTGTGATACTGGCCTGATCCAGTAGAGGACTCCTTACTAAATTTTTACCTATTCTCATCTGATTATACTTTTATGATATTGTATATAAGGTATAGTCATACTGTTGTGATACTGGCCTGATCCAGTAGTGGCGTATATAAGGTATAGCCATACTGTTGTGATAATGGCCTGATCCAGTTGTGGTGTATATAAGGTATAACCATACTGTTGTGATACTGACCTGATCAAGTAGTGGTGTATATAAGGTATAGCCATACTCTTGTGATACTGACCTGATCCAGTTGTGGTGTATATAAGGTATAGCCAAACTGTTGTGATACTGACCTGATCCAGTAGTGGTGTATATAAGGTATTACCATACTGTTGTGATACTGACCTTATCCAGTAGTGGTGTATATAAGGTATAGCCAAACTGTTGTGATACTGACCTGATCCAGTAGTGGTGTATGTAAGGTATAGCCATACTGTTGTGATACTGACCTGATACAGTAGTGGTGTATATAAGGTATAGCCACACTGTTGTGATACTGACCTGATCCAGTAGTGGGGTATATAAGGTATAGCCATACTGTTGTGATAATGGCCTGATCCAGTTGTGGTGTATATAAGGTATATCCATACTGTTGTGATACTGGCCTGATCCAGTAGAGGACTCCTTACTAAATTTTTACCTATTCTCATCTGATTATACTTTTATGATATTGTATATAAGGTATAGTCATACTGTTGTGATACTGGCCTGATCCAGTAGAGGACTCCTTACTAAATTTTTACCTATTCTCATCTGATTATACTTTTATGATATTGTATATAAGGTATAGTCATACTGTTGTGATACTGGCCTGATCCAGTAGAGGACTCCTTACTAAATTTTTACCTATTCTCATCTGATTATACTTTTATGATATTGTATATAAGGTATAGTCATACTGTTGTGATACTGGCCTGATCCAGTAGTGGCGTATATAAGGTATAGCCATACTGTTGTGATAATGGCCTGATCCAGTTGTGGTGTATATAAGGTATAACCATACTGTTGTGATACTGGCCTGATCCAGTAGTAGTGGTGTATATAAGGTTTAGCCATACTGTTGTGATACTGACCTGATCCAGTTGTGGTTTATATAAGGTATAGCCATACTGTTGTGATACTGACCTGATCAAGTAGTGGTGTATATAAGGTATAGCCATACTCTTGTGATACTGACCTGATCCAGTTGTGGTGTATATAAGGTATAACCATACTGCTGTGATACTGGCCTGATCCAGTAGTAGTGGTGTATATAAGGTTTAGCCATACTGTTGTGATACTGACCTGATCCAGTTGTGGTTTATATAAGGTATAGCCATACTGTTGTGATACTGACCTGATACAGTAGTGGTGTATATAAGGTATAGCCACACTGTTCTGATACTGACCTGATCCAGTAGTGGCGTATATAAGGTATAGCCATACTGTTGTGATACTGACCTGATCAAGTAGTGGTGTATATAAGGTATAGCCATACTGCTGTGATACTGGCCTGATCCAGTAGTGGACTCCTTACTAAATTTTTACCTATTCTCATCTGATTATACTTTTATGATATTGTATATAAGGTATAGTCATACTGTTGTGATACTGGCCTGATCCAGTAGTGGCGTATATAAGGTATAGCCATACTGTTGTGATACTGTCCTGATCCAGTAGTGGACTCCTTACTAAATTTTTACCTATTCTCATCTGATTATACTTTTATGATATTGTATATAAGGTATAGTCATACTGTTGTGATACTGGCCTGATCCAGTAGTGGCGTATATAAGGTATAGCCATACTGTTGTGATACTGACCTGATACAGTAGTGGTGTATATAAGGTATAGCCACACTGTTGTGATACTGACCTGATCCAGTAGTGGGGTATATAAGGTATAGCCATACTGTTGTGATAATGGCCTGATCCAGTTGTGGTGTATATAAGGTATAGCCACACTGTTGTGATACTGACCTGATCCAGTAGTGGGGTATATAAGGTATAGCCATACTGTTGTGATACTGGCCTGATCCAGTAGTGGACTCCTTACTAAATTTTTACCTATTCTCATCTGATTATACTTTTATGATATATATTTCTGTACCATATTCTACATATCTTAAATAAAATATGTGTTAAAGATCAGGGGAGTTATCAAATAGCCACTGGGCCTCTGTTATAGATGTTTTGAATAAATTATATTTTTTCTGTTACAGGAAAATCTTCAGCAGATTCTAACAATTCAGAAGAAGATGAAGAAGGGGAGGTAACACCAAACAAGAAATGGAAATCTGAGGATGTGATCATTAATACGGATAAGAGTGGAGGAGGAGAAAAAACAAAGAAGCAACGTACTGATGAAATGTTTTTAAATGAATCAACACTGAGTGCAAATGTACTCAGAATGAATAACAAAGGTGAAACAAATAACAACAATAAAAAGAAGAAGAACAAGAAAGAGCAGATCACTTCAGAGAAAATATCAACAGACACTGCTGACAGTAGCTCTAATTTGAATGAATCCCAGATAGATAACAGTACTTATAAACTACACAGTGGAAAAAAGAAGAAGAAAGTAGCTGACATTGAAGGTGATGTTATGTCACAAGTGACAAGTGCTGGTAGTCGGACAAAGAAAAAAAGAGCCAAGCAGTGGTCTGTTTCAGATCAACCGACACCAACAGACACCTCCACTCCCTCGTTATTTAATGAGCCATCAGGACTAGACATGGAGGAGTCTGTACAGAGTCTCACAAAAGTGAAGACCAGAAAGGTGAAAAAGGGGGATGTAGGGGCTGGAAATTCTAAGGTGCAGATGACAAGTGCAAAGGATACAACTGATAAAGAGGCTGGAACTCTTTTACAGAAAGAGGTAGAAATCTGGATACCAAACAAAAAGTACAAGGGAAAAATAAAGGCGCCATTGTCAGAACAGAAATCTGCTGGTTCTCAGTTTGCCAAGTTTGATGTGGGTTTATCCACACCACCAGCATTTCTCAGGAAAGCTAGCGCTAAGTCTACACCAAAATCTGACAAGAAGAGGAAGGTATGTATATACACATGTAGATATGTATATACATGTGTACTGTAGATGACCAGATCTCTTAGTCACAGATAATCATATCGCGTTGTTTTAGTTCACTTGCCATAATAGCAAATGCAAGTGACCTTAACAATAATATTGTTCCATGGCATTCATCCTGAGGGGTGTCAAACGTTTTAAGCCAGCTACCATCATTAGGACTTTTCAAATCGCTTTTTGTTAGTGGTCGGAATCTTTCATTTAGTTGGCCTTTCAATTTTTGGGATAAAAATGTAGTATGACATCCTTTCAAGGCCAAGGTCACGTTGATGTCAAAGGTCTATTTGATCGAGTCATGTTAAGATGGGTCCATACTTTTGGAAAAACCCATGTCATTTTTAGCTCACCTGGTCCGAAGGACCAAGGTGAGCTTATGCCATACCGCAGCGTCCGTCGTCCGTCTTCCTGCGTCCGTCGTCCGTCAACTTTACACTACTAGTCATAAACCACTGAGCGGATTTTAACAAAATTTGATGTGGAGCATGAATGGTGGGTCTGGCCCCCCAGGGGCCTGAGGGGCGGGGCCAAAAAGGGGAAATCTAGCAAATTATTCTTTAAAATCCTTCATCTTCTGTAGGAATGAAAGGATTTGGTCCATATTTGGTCAGAAGCATCCTTGGGGGAAGGGGAACAAAGTTTGTATAAATGGTAGGTCTTGCCCCCCTGGGGGCTGAGGGGCGGGGCCAAATAGGGGAAATATGGCAAATTATTCTTTAAAATCCTTCTTCTTCTGTAGGAATGAAAGGATTTGGTCCATATTTGGTGTGGAGCATCCTTAGGTAGTCGGGAACCAGGGGCCTGAGGGACGGGGCCCAATAGGGGAAACAGCAAACTATTCTTTAAAATCATTCTTCTTCTGTAGGAATGAAAGGATTTGGTCCATATATGGTCAGAAGCATCCTTGGGCGAAGGGGAACAAAGTTTGTATAAATGGTGGGTTTGGCCCCCCTTGGGGCTTAGGGGCAGGGCCCAATAGGGGAAATAGACGTAAATTCTTTAAAATCCTTCTTCTTCTGTAGGAATGAAAGAATTTGTTCAATATTTGGTCTGAAGCATTCTTGGGTGAAGGGGGACCAATTTTGTATACACCGTGGATCTGGCCCCCCAGGTGCCTGAGCCGTTGGGGCCCAATTGGGGAAACATAGCAAATTATTCTTTAAAATCCTTCTGTAGGAATGAAAGGATTTGGTCCATATTTGGTGTGGAGCATCATTGGGTAGTGGGGAACCAATTTTGTATAAACGGTGGGTGTGGCCCCCCTAGGACCTGAGGGGTGGGGGCCCAATAGGAGAAATAGACGTAAATCTTCAAAATCCTTCTTCTTCTGTATGAATGGCAGGATTTTGTCCATATTTGGTCTGAAGCATTCTTGGGTGAAGGGGAACCAATTTTGTATAAACGGTGTGTCTGACCCCGCTGTAGGCAGAGAGGTGGGGCCCACTAGGGAAAATAGAGGTAAAACCTTTAAAATCCTTCTTCTACCATAGGGATTAAAGGATTTTATCCTAATTCAGTCTGGAGCATCATTGGGCCAAGGGGACTCAATTTTGTATTAACAGTAGGTGTGGTCTTCGAGGGTGGCAGAAGGGCGGGGCCCAATAGGAAAAATAGAGGTAAACCCTTTAAAATCCTTCTCCGACCATCGGGATTGAGGGATTTTATCCTTATTTAGTGTGGAGCATCCTTGGGTGACGGCTACTCAATTTTGTATAATTGGAGGGTATGACCCCCGTAGGGGCATAGGGGTGGGGCTCTGTTTGAAGTTTGTTCTCTATATCTCAAGTACTGGATGGATCTTTCTGAAATTTCATATGTACTAACAGCACCTACCATAGAGTGCTATATCTTTACTTCATACCAATTACTTGTTAATTATATTCAGGTGAGCGATACAGGCCCTCTGGGCCTCTTGTTTTCTAAGTAGGCTTATTTTGTTGCATTTTTTACATAGATTCCATATATGAAAAGAAAAAAGTGGGTTCTTGACTTGCTTTTTGAGATAATTGAGCTGAAAGGTAGCCAAGTTTTCTCCTAAATTATGAAAATTAAGTAAAAATATGTTTTCTACAGTATTTACAAAACTGAGGTTACCACCAAGTTTAATATTTAAAAAAAAATTTATGTGATGAACTATCAAAAGCAAAAATAAAACAAAAACAATTATATTTCCAAAACTTATGCAATTTTAGTGGCCATCCATTCTCTTCAAAATGCAATTTTTAGCAAATTTACATCAAACAAATGCATCAAAAATAAGCAAAAATGTCAAAACGCATTTCAGTTTTATAAAACTTTGACAGAAGACAGCCAAGTATATATGCTTTTCCGTAAGCATAAAAAAGTGTGGGGTTCTCAGTGAAAATTTTGCAATTTTGCTCGCTTGAAGTTAAAACTCCGTTGCCCCACCCCATTTTGCCTATTCCTATTTTAATTGGTAAAAGGCAAAATTATGTCATTATTATCCATACCGTCAAAAATATGGATTCTTTATCGTGTCCCCACACTTATATTTGATATATGTTAAAATCAAGTAGCATTAATGCTCGGAAAACAAAAAAAAATCAATATTTCGAAGATCCTATCCGTATTCTGGATCTTTGGACCGCCTCCGCCTACGGTATTATAAACAAAATTATATTTCCCTATACAATGCTAGCGCACCATTCCAATCGTGATGTGCTTGATTTCACCGGTTTGTTGTGTAGTTTCTGTATACGCAAAATTCATATTAAACAAATATTTGCTACTATTACCGAGTCAACGTCTAATTATTGCTGTAGATGTATCGTAACATAGACAATCGAGTTCAAAACCAGGTACAGTGTTACAGACTACGAGTGGAATATGTAATTTCCGCGATACAGGTTCCAGAACTAAAAAATTAGTGCCATATCTACTAGTACAGTGCACATGCTTAATGTGAAAGAAATAGAACCGATCATTGCAATATGAGAAAGATCTGTTTAGTTCTTCCTTCGGGCATTTTGTTGTTATGATCAGTTTCAAAATATAACATGCACAACGAGGGATCAAGGGGAACCTACATATCAAATTTGAGAAAGATCCCTAGTTATTCCTGAGAAATAGCACTAAATGTAAAATAATTGAAGATGGCCGCTGGTCGGCCAGTTTGTTTATCTGATCAGTTTCAAAAGTAAACATGAACAATAAAGGACAGTGGGGAGGGAACCTGCTTATAACATTTGAGTAAGAACCCTCCAGTACTTCCTAGGAAATATAGCACCAACAAACCTTAACTGTCAAAATCAAAGATTTGTTTATCCGATCAGTCTCATAAGAAAACATGCACAACTACATACCAAGGGGAACCTACATGTCAAATTTGAGAAAGATATCTCAAGAACTTCCTGAGAAATAGCGATAACAAACCTTCACTGTGAAAATTCCAAGGTGACTGCCTATCGGCCATTTTGTTTATCTGATCATTCTCAAAACTAAACATGCACAACTACAGATCAAGGGGAGTATACATAACAAATTTGGGAAAGATCTCTCTAGTACTTCCTGAGAAATAGCGATAACAAACCTTTAATATGTTGGCCATTTTATTTATCCGATCAGTCTCAAAATTAAACATGCACAACTACAGATCAAGGGGATCATACATGACAAATTTGAGAAAGATCTATTTGGTACTTCCTAAGCAATATCGATAACAAGAATTGTTTAAGGATGGACCACGGACACAGTGCGATTTGAATAGCCCACCATCAAATGATGGTGGGCTAATAAAATATCAGGAATATTATGTAGGATGGCAAAGGTGTTGTGTGGCATACCATTTCGGGGTTCACATGCCCAATTTCAAGGTTACATTGAGATCAAAAGACAATAACCTTAAGCTTTAATTCACTTAAAGATAGCTCAATGAAATTTTAGGGATATTTGTAGGATGGCAAAGTTGTATATGGCATATCAGTTTTGGTCAATGCACTGACAATCTTTTAGTCTACAAGTTGAACAAGTCTATAAGTGGTGCTGCCAGCTCATTAGAGTGTGTAGTAGAATGGGCTCAGATGCTGTTCCAGGAGTTTCATTGACTAGGAACTCCTGTAAGCATGTTGAGCAGGGCCTACTTGTCACTACAATATTGATCTGTCGGTGATCATGGCATTCATGTCACTGAGGTTGGTATTGGTTCTTGTGCTTGGCCTACTGCTCACTACAATATTGATCTGTCGGTGAACATGGCGATCGTGTCACTGGGATTGGTATTGTTTCTTGTGCTTGGCCTACTGGTCACTACTGGTCACTACAATATTGATCTGTCAGAGATCATGGCGATCATGTCACTGGGGTTGTTATTAGTTCCTGTGCTTGGCCTACTGGTCACTACAATATTGATCTGTCGGTGAACATGGCGATCGTGTCACTGGGATTGGTATTGTTTCTTGTGCTTGGCCTACTGGTCACTACAATATTGATCTGTCAGTGAACATGGCGATCGTGTCACTGGGATTGGTATTGGTTCTTGTGCTTGGCCTACTGGTCACTACAATATTGATCTGTCAGAGATCATGGCGATCATGTCACTGGGGTTGTTATTAGTTCTTGTGCTTGGCCTACTGGTCACTACAATATAGATCTGTCAGTGAACATGGCGATCGTGTCACTGGGATTGGTATTGGTTCTTGTGCTTGGCATACTGGTCACTACAATATTGATCTGTCAGTGATCATGGCGATCATGTCACTGGGGTTGGTATTGGTTCTTGTGCTTGGCCAACTGGTCACTACAATAATGATTTGTCAGTGATCATGGCGATCATGTCACTGGGGTTGGTATTGGTTCTACTGGTCACTACAATATTGATCTGTCGTTGAACATGGCGATCATGTCACTGGGGTTGGTATTGGTTCGTGTGCTTGGCCAACGGGTCACTACAATAATGATTTGTCAGTGATCATGGCGATCATGTCACTGGGGTTGGTGTTGGTTCTTGTGCTTGGCCTACTGGTCACTACATTATTGATCTGTCAGTGATCATGGCGATCATGTCACTGGGATTGGTATTGGTTCTTGTGCTTGGCCTACTGGTCACTGCAATATTGATCTGTCAGTGATCATGGCGATCATGTCACTGGGATTGGTATTGGTTCTTGTGCTTGGCCTACTGGTCACTACAATATTGATTTGTCGGTGAACATGGCAATCATGTCACTGGGGTTGGTATTGGTTCTACTGGTCACTACAATATAGATCTGTCGGTGTTCATGGCGATCATGTCACTGGGGTTGGGATTGGTTCTTGTGCTTGGCCTACTGGTCGCTACAATATTGATCTGTCAGTGATCATGGCGATCATGTCACCTGGGTTGGTATTGGTTCTACTAGTCACTACAATATTGATCTGTCGGTGATCATGGAGATCATGTCACTGGGGTTGGTATTGGTTCTACTGGTCCCCACAATATTGATCTGTCGGTGAACATGGCGATCATGTCGCTGGGGTTGGTATTGGTTCTTGTGCTTGGACTACTGGTCACTGCAATATTGATCTGTCAGTGATCATGGCGATCGTGTCACTGGGGTTGGTATTGGTTCTACTGGTCACTACAATATAGATCTGTCGGTGTTCATGGCGATCATGTCACTGGGGTTGGCATTGGTTCTTGTGCCTGGCCTACTGGTCACTACAATATTGATTTGTCGGTGAACATGGAAATCATGTCACTGGGGTTGGTATTGGTTCGTGTGCTTGGCCTACTGGTCACTACAATACTGATCTGTCAGTGATCATGGTGATCGTGTCACTGGGATTGGTATTGGTTCTACTGGTCACTACAATATTGTTCTGTCGGTGATCATGGCGATCATGTCCCTGGGGTTGGTATTGGTTCTTGTGCTTGGCCAACTGGTCACTACAATAATGATTTGTCAGTGATCATGGCGATCATGTCACTGGGATTGGTATTGGTTCTACTGGTCACTACAATATTGTTCTGTCGGTGATCATGGCGATCATGTCCCTGGGGTTGGTATTGGTTCTTGTGCTTGGACTACTGGTCACTGCAATATTGATCTGTCAGTGATCATGGCGATCGTGTCACAGGGATTGGTATTGGTTCTACTGGTCACTACAATATTGATCTGTCGGTGTTCATGGCGATCATGTCACTGGGGTTGGCATTGGTTCTTGTGCTTGGCCTACTGGTCACTACAATATTGATCTGTCAGTGATCATGGCGATCATGTCACCTGGGTTGGTATTGGTTCTACTGGTCACTACAATATTGATCTGTCGGAGAACATGGCGATCATGTCACTGGGGCTGGTATTGGTTCTACTGGTCACTCCAATATTGATCTGTCAGTGATCATGGCGATCATGTCACCTGGGTTGGTATTGGTTCTACTGGTCACTACAATATTGATCTGTCGGTCAACATGGCGATCATGTCACTGGGGTTGGGATTGGTTCTTGTGCTTGGCCTACTGGCCACTACAATATTGATCTGTCAGTGATCCTGGCGATCATGTCACCTGGGTTGGTATTGGTTCTACTGGTCACTACAATATTGATCTGTCAGTGATCCTGGCGATCATGTCACCTGGGTTGGTATTGGTTCTACTAGTCACTACAATATTGATCTGTCGGTGTTCATGGCGATCATGTCACTGGGGTTGGGATTGGTTCTTGTGCTTGGCCTACTGGATCATGGCGATCATGTCACTGGGGTTGGTATTGGTTCTACTGGTGACTCCAATATTGATCTGTCAGTGATCATGGCGATCATGTTACTGGGGTTGGTATTGGTTCTTGTGCTTGGTCTACTGGTCACTACAATATTGATCTGTCAGTGAACATGGCGATCGATCATGTCACTGGGGTTGGTATTGGTTCTACTGGTGACTCCAATATTGATCTGTCAGTGATCATGGCGATCATGTCACTGTGGTTGGTATTGGTTCTTGTGCTTGGCCTTCTGGTCACTACAATATTGATCTGTCAGTGAACATGGCGATCGTGTCACTGGGGTTGGTATTGGTTCTTGTGCTTGGCCTGTCACTGGGGTTGTTATTAGTTCTTGTGCTTGGCCTACTGGTCACTCTACAATAATGATCTGTCGGTGATCATGGCGATCATGTCCCTGGGGTTGGTATTGGTTCTTGTGCTTGGCCTGTCACTGGGGTTGTTATTAGTTCTTGTGCTTGGCCTACTGGTCACTACCATATTGATCTGTCGGTGAACATGGCGATCGGGTCACTGGGGTTGGTATTGGTTCTTGTGCTTGGCCTTCTGGTCACTACAATATTGATCTGTCGGAGAACATGGCGATCATGTCACTGGGGTTGGGATTGGTTCTTGTGCTTGGCCTACTGGATCATGGCGATCATGTCACTGGGGTTGTTATTAGTTCTTGTGCTTGGCCTACTGGTCAGTACAATATTGATCTGTCAGTGATCATGGCGATCATGTCACTGTGGTTGGTATTGGTTCTTGTGCTTGGCCTACTGGATCATGGCGATCATGTCACTGGGGTTGTTATTAGTTCTTGTGCTTGGCCTACTGGTCAGTACAATATTGATCTGTCAGTGATCATGGCGATCATGTCACTGGGGTTGGTATTGGTTCTTGTGCTTGGCCTCCTGTTTTGGATCCAAGACTTCGGGCAATGAATCTTTGCAGATTTTTTTCATTATTTCTCAAGAATTAATGGACAGATCTTATTTCGTATGTAGCTTCCCCATGCTCCATATTTTGTGCATGTTTTACTTTGAGACTGATCATAAGAAAATGTCTGCCAGGCAGCCATCTTACATTTGAACAGTAAAGTTTGTTATCACTTTGTCTCTAGAAATAAATTGCAGAACAACTACTGATGTGGCATATGATCCCCAAAGTTGTCGTACGCATGGGATATTCATGGGATATATTCATGGGATATTCAGAGAAATTGTTTTTCTCCTGCCCACACATCTCCAACAACCCATAAAATGGTCTGGGGGGAATGTTGCGGTATCTGTACTGTAGTATTCAAGTAAAGTGGTGCTATAATTGATACCGTTGGCAGCACAGTACCAGTCCCACTACAAACAGAATACGATACATCTCCAGCACACACACACAGGCATACACACATAGGGAGATGATAGTGGCATAGGACTAGTAGTTAGCACCTGATAAGGCAGCTCCTGAGAATTCCTCAACAATTGTATTGATTAATGTATATGCTAATTGTATTAATTGTTTAAATTTTTTTAAGTTATGTACTGTAACGCGCTTTAGAGTGGCTTATTCTAGCTAGATAGGGTGCTATATCAAATGTATATTATTATTATGATATGAATAAAACTTCTGATCACAAATTATTAAAAAGAACTGAAGATAATTTTCCTTCCAAAAAGGTTTTTTTCTTTTTTTTATTAATAACAAAATCATAAAATCTTTTTTGAGCCCCAACTTTCTCTGACACTGTGTTTAGTGACACCTTTTTATTTGCTAGGATCCGGAGACCGAGTCACCAACCTTGTCCACTCCTGGTAGCATGAAGCGTGTCAGTTTTAACATGAACAAGAATCAGGCTAAAGGTAAGTGTAATACTAATGTAGACAATTATAACAAACTCTATAAAAGGCACCAGAGAGTAGCCTAAAGTGGCTGGCTAGAGTATTTCTACAAATCATCTATAGCGACCACATTCCATTGTTGTCCATCGTCCATAAACTTATCACATTTTTGACTTCTGAAGAAGAACCGCTGAATGGAATTTTTTCAAGCTTGGTCAGAATGATCCTTTGTGGTAGAGAGTTTTGAAATGTAAAATTGGGGTTTCTGCCCTGACTCCAGGGACCAGGATGGGGTCCCAAAGGGATAATTAACCATTATTTCAAAAATCTTCTTCTCAAGACTCAGATGTACTAGAATCAAAAATCTATTCATGGATCTAAATTCTCCCTTCTTGGGGAGGGGGTTAATTTAACTAAAGTTAATATAGGGAAATAATATTTTTGGGTATACAAATTGGTCAAACTTTGGTTGGAATAATTATGATGAGATAGCAATTAGATAGATTGAGTGGTCTTAAGGTGTTTTATCAAAATAATGAATTTCATTACTCATGGGTCAATATCCCCCCTTTCAGAGGAAGTACATTTTACATGGTCATTTTGCGATGTATTTTATTATTTTACTGTTCTAACAATTACCAGCCTTAAAATGGTATACATGATCACTTTCCAAAATTGTGTCAGTGAATCTGCAGTAAAAAAACCATACTAATTAGCATTATATGTCCTTTTATTTCTACATCACAACAATAAATAACAATTAAATTACAACTCGTGTAACTGCTAAGGCCAATTTGGGGCCTGTTGTTACAACTTATGTAGGGATGGAGTTACAAACAGATATTTTTCAAATTTTTGAATGCAAATTACTTTAATTTACTTACTTTAAACTTTTTAAGATATAATTGAAAAATTGTGTTAAAATATGTAGAAGTAATAATGATAAGGTCTTTCATTCCTTAAGTAGGAGACAACAGTGGCATTAATGTCAGTTTTACATATATCTAGTTTTCCCTTGCAGAGTTCTACAAAAAGACACTGATAGAAAGTCAAGAGGAGGCCTTCAACCCGAGTAGAACACCTGACCAGGGCATCCTGAAATTCACACCTGAAAGTACTACAAGGTCAAAGGTCAAGGCAGCAAAGAATAAAGAAACCTCTACACCAAGGTCATCCAAACGCCCTAGAGCCACAGACTTCTTTTAAACCTATTGTAAAGAATGGGAATTTAAGAGCTACACTTTTTAGTAAACATACATATGTGTAGGTTACAGCAAGTGATATTGTTAGAGAAGCTTTGTTATGAATTTCATTGTAATCTTTGTATTCTGTCTGTTTTGGAGTGATAAGCACATCATGTGATGTGTCTTTATGACCTCTGAGCTATTGTTAGCTCATGATAAAGAGTGAAATATTGATACACAAAGTCTTGAGTAACAATACTTTGACTGTAGCTTGTTTTGGAGAAGGGCTATCAAATTTATTATTTTTGTAGACTGATGGAATGAAAGAGAAATGTATACAGGGAAAAATTCGTCAGTTTAACTTTCACATTTCCCCCCTCCAACATGAGGTTAAAATGATCTTAACAATGAATATAAATACCCAACCTACTATATGTAATAATTAAATGTGAAGTGTCCACTCTATACCTCAAGTAACGGATTAACTTCAAAACTTCATGGGAAGGTTATATTAATTACCATGAAAGCTCGGGAGCAAGTTCGACAACCATTATTTTCCGACAGTAATATACGGAGTTATACCTCTTTATTCAATTTGTGTCTGCTCAATATCTTGAGTGATTCTCAGCACTTGAAACTTCATAGGAAGGTAATTTACCATAGGAGCCCACACAAGTTGTATAACCACCATTATCTGACTGTAATTACAGTTATGCCCCCTGAAGCAGTTTGAATGTAATTATCTTACCACAATTGATAAGACGTATACCCCTTGTTTCATTAATGCAATACTACATGCATTCTATGATGTTTTATTGCACTCATTGATATACCAGCAAACATGTCATTTTATCCTTCTTTTGTAGTACTATTTGGCTCAGAACAGCCAGGTTGTGGGAACAAGATCATGCTTTTTATGGTTACCAGTTCCATCAAGCGTCAAACATCAGAAAACCATTGTTTTCATCTGAAAGAACAAACTTAATTTTCTGACTGTTTTGTCTGTATGGCAGTCCTACAGCTAGCCTTGACATTATATAAGTAGCGTGTAACAAATCTTCCCACATGTTGTATCGGTAGTGAACATACATTGTGAGTCTATTTCACACTTTCGGTTTGTATTGTGACTTGTTGTAATGTGTAAGAGTATAATCAGTTAATATTATAGACATGTTCATTTCCAATATTGCACCAGTATAAGGTAGCTTGCTTGATAAAATGCTGTCAAGTCTATTTTAAAGAATTCTTTTTTTAAGGTCTCATGATAAAATGGAAAATAGACAATAAGGTGTATAGACTTGTAACGTAAGCTTGATTACGGTCAAGTTTGTTTAAATGAATTTTGTTTCCACTTTTGAGGTCACAGGTAAGAACTACAGAACTGATTTTGCTGAAATCAATTGTAAGAGATTAGCGAGTGGTGCAGAAGACTGCTTGTTATTTTGGAGCAAATTCAAAATCCAGTATGGGTTTCAGTTGGTCATCATAACTATTGTGAACTTTGGTTAAATGATCAGTACTTTATTTGGCCAGTATAATTTGTTTCCCCGAAATAAATACATTGTTGTGCTAAGGGGTCCATTTGTGTAAACAGATCGTGTGGCACCCTTAAGGCTCGGTCACACTGCCACTGGTATAAAGGTGATGTGGCACATTTTCCGACCGATCTCTTTGAAACTTGGTATACATTATAATCATGATATGAAGTTGTGTCTCCCTTATTGAATTTTGTTTAGACAATTTTTCCAAAAGTTATTTGTTTATTTCATATTCTACCATAGAGCAACACACATTCATGAAAGCTATGTAATTATTGATAAATAAACCTATTAATTGTTGTCAGTGTATGTGTTTTTTTAGCCCACCATCATCAGATAGTGCTAGAGGGATCGCTCTCAAATGTGTACGTTGTTCCCCTTGTAGAACCAAATGTGTACGTTGTTCCCCTTGTAGAACCAAATGTGTACGTTCCCCTTGGTCCCTAGTAATACATGTTTAGTTTTGAGAGAGATAGGATAAACAAAATGGCCAACCACTATTTTGAGACTGATTCAAGAAAACAAGATGGTTGCAGGTGGTCATCTTGGATTTTGACATTTCATGAATATTATCACTATTTCCCAGGAAGAACTTTACAGATCTTTCTCATATTGCTGTGATCGGTTCTATTTCTTTCCCATTAAGTACTGTACAAGTAAATATGTAAAAAGGCAAACTAACTTTGAAGATTGTCTTTTTATACACAGCAGTATTAAGTTTAGATCAAAAGATTCCTCAAGGTGCATTTACTGTTTACATTACTTGATCAAACAGATAAGAGAAAAGATTGAACTGACATAGAACTAATGAAGATGGTACTATGGTGGGCACCAAGATCCCAGAGCTTGCTAGGGCCCCGTATCAGAGATAGTAATCACTCTGTCTGTTCGTCTGTCCACAAGTTTTGTTCCTGGCTGATAACTTTGGTATTTAATTTACCGATTTACATTAAACTTGGTCAAGATGTTCAGTTAACAAAAATACACACTGAGATAAAAAGTCAAGGTCATTAGGTTCAAAGGTCAAGGTCGAATTTTGCATCTTTTCACTGATGAACATTTTTTTTATGACATTATGAAGCAAAGTTGGTCGGAATTTAACAAGGAGTTAACTGACTTAAGGTCAAGGTCACTGGGTCAAAGGTAAATGTCAAATTTAGTATCTTTTCACTGGTGAACATTTCGTGACATTATGAAGCAAAGTTAGTCGGAATTAAAGAGACACACTGAGGTAAAAAGTCAAGGTCATTAGGTTCAAAGGTCACAGTCAAATTTTGTATCTTTTCACTGATGAACTTTTTTTTTATGACATTATGAAGCAAGGTCGGTTGGAACTTAACACATAGTCAACTGACCAAAGGTCCAGGTTACAGGGTCCAAAGGTTCTATGAAGCAAAGTTGGTCGGAATTAAAGAATAAGTCAACTGACCAAAGATCAGGGTCACTGTGTTAAAGGTCCAGATGATTTGGGTCCAAAGGTCAAAGACAAAGTGGATCTCTGACTTTGACCCTGGCTCTTGATGGGAGAGGTATTTAAGGTGAAATAAAACAAAGCAACGCTAACAAATGAGTATTGCACTGGTATTTACATTTCTGTTAGCCCAGCAAATATGGAGGTGGAAGGAAACAAGACTCACATGATAGTACTTGTATATTTTGCTTCCTTGCAATTCTTTTTGAAGTCCAAACGTCAAGCTCAGTTTTTTGGACAGATTACTTCAAACATCTCCGAGGGATATTGGCACCCATCACGAGATGTATGTACCATCATTAAAATAACCTTCGATTCCTTGCAGAAAATCTGGATCATAAGCTGCCTTTGAAAATACACAACTTTCACAATAACCATTGCATTGCATTATTTATACTTATGATAACAAAAGAAAAAAAAGTTCTAATTTTCTTCCTAAAAAACTTAACATATTATTTGTTCATGCTCCTTGAAAATATGCCATTGAAGACTTGCTGTGGTAATGATTTAAATGTAAGACTGTCATAAAATTAGGCCTGGGATTCCTTGCTGAAAATGAAAATAAGTTGCAACATTATTATTGGAATTTCACAGTAAACCACCAGAGGATCTGTTTTACTTTGTAAATTTATGACGGCAGTAATTGAGCAAGCTGATGAATGGAACTGTGTCCACTGTCAACATTTTTAGCTCACCCAAAGGGCCAAGTGAGCTTATGCTGTACTGCGCTGTCCGTCGTCCATCCGTCTGTTGTCCGTCAACCTTTTCTTTGAGCGACTACTTCTGGGCCTTGAGGGCCTAGGGTTATGATATTTGGCCAGTAGGTACCTGGGATGGAGTGCTATAAAGTTTCCTCATTAAAATGACCTTGACCTACTTTAAGGTCACATGGGTCAAATATGTAAACAAGAGGCCCAGAGGGCCTGTATCGCTCACCTGGATATCTAAGTAATCATGGCAAAATATTCTCCAAATGAGATCCAAGGAAATATGCCAGACCCCAAGGCCAATCCTTGTAGCATATCTGTATTAGATTTTTCATGCCCAGAAATTTTATGTATGGTTATGGGGTGGGGATCTCAACTGTTTCCAAGCTGTGACTCAGAAACTAGGTCCCTAGGTTTGTGGCCAGACCCCAGGATCAATTCTAATATCATGACTGCATTTGTCTCTTTTTGCCCAGCATTTGTAGGTGGCCCAGGATCTCAACTGTTTCAAAGTTAAGACCCAGGCGTTAAGTCTGCAAGGGTGGGGCAGACCCTGGGGTCAATTCTAATATCATGACTGCATTCGTCTCTTTATGCCCAACAATTGTATATATAGTTTTTGGGTGGGGATCTTAGCCATTTCGAAGTTATGACCAAGAGGTTAAGTCACCAAGGGTAGGGCAGTCCCCAAAGACATCCTGGAAGCATATGTGCATTCATCTCTTTATGCCCAGCAATTGTATATATGGCTATAGGGTGGGGATCTCAACTGTTTCCAAGCTGTGACTAAGAAACTAGGTCCCAAGGGGTTCGGTCAGTCCCCAGGGTCTATTCTAATATCATGACTGCATTCGTCTCTTTATGCCCAGCATTTGTATATATAGTTTTGGGGTGGGGATCTCAACCGTTTTAAAGTTATGGCCCAGGGACTATGTCTCCAAGGGTGGGGCCAGACCCTAGGGCCATCCTGGAAGCAAATGTGCATTCTTCTCTTTATACTCAGCAATTGTATATATGGTTATATGGTGG
>NW_018408634.1:211854-238850 GCF_002113885.1 Mizuhopecten yessoensis
TGGACATGTAATTCGGGAATTATACCCCCAATTCATTATATGCTTGTTGTTGTATTTTTATTTTTGCAATCATAACCAGTTTGTGTGCCTGCCGGGGAGCACCCCCTTTAAGTCACGTACATTTCTTAATCCTGGTTTGCTTTTTGATAATCTAACATAGTTTTAGGGTAGGTGACTTAGGGCGTGCTTAGCTAGTCAGAGTATAACTGTGTAAGTGCCTGTTGGGGATCGCCCTGTAAACCATGTTTCTTACTTATACTCTGAACACTCAGGCACCGGGGTCGCTCGATGCCTGTTTGCAGGGCCGCCTGTTAGCTACTCGCTCCACAGCTTGGGATCGCTCAAGCCCTGGGGTTCACCCCACCACTTATTCTAGTCACCAGCTTGAGATCGCTCAAGCCGGGGATCGCCCCACTCTTCTTTTAAGTTAAGTGTGTTGTTTTTTAATTTCCTGTTGCTGTAAATAGATATGTTTGTAACCAACTATGTTGTAGTTAGTTTAAGTAACAGAGAGCAGCCCCTAAGAATGCCAAAAGATAACTAATATAACCTGAACAAGTTACTTTAAATTTAGACTCAATAAATTTTTGAACTTTAATTCTTTGTTTTGTTGTGTATAAAATGTTTATTTGGGTTTACCTAAATAATTGTTTGTACACAATATTTACTATCATCTACGCTACCATATTTGGTAAGGTGTACAGTTTGTCACGTGACCTGGTTGACCAATGGTCATTCAGCCTATAGGGATAGCCCTATTGATATTGTCTTCAGCCATTTTAAGCAGTCTCAGTATCAGCACTGTCTGTTTTTGTCCCCACCATCCACCCCTTCACCACCTTGCTTGTTCAGGTTTTATTTATTTATGTATTTTTTATATAGGTACATCATAATATTTCTTTAATACTGTATGTTTATATCTCTGATTTTTATTGTATCATGTATATTTATTTTNCAGAATGTAGCCATCTGGTAAGGCGATGCTCATGAATTTGAGATAGTTTCTCTTCTTCTGGCCACAGTAGGACATTCTCTGGAGCTTGTGGTCGGAGCTTTTCTGGATATAAATATAGGTGCCATCTAATATGGCAGTGGCTTTATCTCCAAAAAATGCTTCTGAAAAGACAGTATTGTGCCCGAGCAACTGTTCTCTTGTCAAGTGATCCGGACCTAGAAATTGTGGGACTATCGATGTGTCTAATGCCTGTACTATGGAGTGGAAAGTTTTGGACACACTTGACTTGGAAATTCCAAAAAGAGAAGAACACTGACTCCAGGAAATGTCGGTTTTCAGTTTTACCCAGAACAGTAATAGAGCATCGTGTGTAGTCTTGGTATATATACCAGATGAAAGATATGGGGAACAGTGCGAGTGGATTTCGAGGAACTGATCTTTGGACCAACCTGTCCAGGCCATGCATGCCGAGTCATCAAGAGAAGAAAAGCTTATTGTAAACGCAGACTGGTTCTGTGAAAGGACGTGCGACACCTCTAGGAGGTCATTAATGATTTCGGACGATTTTGATGGTAACTGAGATTCCAAGGAACCTCTACCATCAAGGACAACCTCTGTAGACGGATCTAAGTCGTTACCAATAAGGTGAATGGAGCAGACGCGGGATGAGGTGGGACACCACAGTTTGTGTGAATAGATCAGGTGATGTCTTGCACGTTTTGGTAAGACTGATGATTTTGTTCCATTTCTTGCAAAGGTAACAAGACAGAGACAGCATTTTTTGTGTGAAGATGATCCATTCAAAAGATCATGAAGGGTCAGCAACGGCAGGATATGGGACGGGGAGTCGTCTTCTTCCTGTATTTCCTGGTTCTGCTCAAGTTCAGGTTCAGGCTAATTTTTGTTCCGAAGATACTTCATGTAGCACTTCTGGGAAATAAGTGCTTGTTCCTTTGCTGACATCAATCCTTGTTGCACCAGCGTATCTAGGAGCCATTTATATTGTGGACTATTTACATTGCGTGCACTTCTGTTCTTATTGCCACTACGTTTCTTGAAGTATACTTGACACCCTTCTCCAACACATTTACCCTCCATCTTGAAACAATAACGATTGGTTTATGAAGCGTCGATAAAGTAACAAAATAGCAAGCCACCGATGATTGCTGTAAACAGCTAATACTTAGTAGTTTGGTACAATTATGCGAAAATGTGTGATAAATAACGAACAACTAATTACACAAAATAACAAGACAATATAATAAATCACATTCAATACCTCCAAGAAGCGCAGAATTGATTGATTACTTAGAACAAAATAAAGTATTTCATATGGATAATCTATCTATTCGATGTGGCGTGGTCGGCAGGCACAAAGAAAGTGAGACAAGTCAGGGTCCCAACCCTGACAGAGCCACAACGCTTTGGAGATGGGACAATAAAACAAGGAAAGTGAGACAAGAATAGCTAGCGTCGAGTCAATGATTCCGTAAACGTATAGACAAAGACAAGAAGATACGGATAAATGTACAAGGCCACACGATCAGAAAATTCAGAAGAGGACAACTTGAGATAGAACAGTATTCATGTATCAGGGTGTCCTCAGTGTAAATCTTTATATCGATACTGTTTATTTAGTCGTTACACATCATAAAACTGTCATGAAAATATCCGCTCTGATATTCAATATAAAAGTTTGTATATAATAAGCTATATAATAGGGTTTCAGACAAGGTTGTTACTCATTTCCCCTTTTCTTTCAATTTACAACCACATTCAGGCGGCGATATGAGAACGTTCCACCACATGGAATTAGCTGATTTTTGGTACACATATGAAACAAGTAAAGCTCTATCCGATTTTCTGATGGAAATTTGCATCCAAAACTATATAACGGGAGAAAATTGCAATTTTATGGCATTTTTCTTCATAATTGTGTCTCTGCAAGTGCATTTTCATCCGAAAATTTTTTTTTTTATGTTTTATGAATAAACACGATGTTTTGGAAATATTTATCAAAAGAAATTTATACTATGTTGCGAATTACAATTTCGAGATAACCTTCTTTTATTTACGAACTTATGTCTTTGATGCTGAAATTGACAACTTTATAAAAATACATTTTCACTGAAATTATGAAATCTGGGTGTCGGAAAGGTGTAAAATTATTCTTCGGAAAAGAAAAAAACAGTAGTTGAGCCAGATAAGAAATTATACGGGGGCAGGCTCCTATGGAGAATTAACATTACTGGAAACAGGCCCTTTAGTTAAATTCCAATCAGTGGTTAAGAAGAAGTCGTTTAAAGAAATTGTTGACGGACGGACGATGGACGACGGGCGCCACGGTATGGCATAAGCTCACTTTAAGTGCAAGTTGGGAGTCAAAGATCAATGTGGGTTAAAAGCTTTAAAATTCAAATTTCAAATTTCAAACAAAAATATCTTCAGAACTGTTTAAGAGATGTTAAAATGTCTTGTGTTCTAGTTACCAAAATTTGGTCTTAAGTTCCTATATGTCATGTAACAAAAGAAATAGGTGAGGGATACAGGCCCTCTGGACCTCTTTTTTTAATATACACAAACAAAAGTGATGTTCCACAACAAGGACACAAAGGAAAACTGTGCAAATAATTTGAAAAAGATCTGACCATCACTTTCTGAGAAAGAAGCAATTACGAGTTTGCTCCTGAAAAACAGCTGCCTCAATGTAATGTTATTATTATATCCACAAACGAGCACTACTATCAATTGGGGAATGGTAATCTGAGAAAGAGTTATCCAGTACTAAAAAGAATGATAATAAACTTTGACCCTGGAATCAAAGATAGTAAAAAAAAATCAGTCGTCTATCGTCCGTCCATCCATCAACTTTTCCTATAAAAAGCTACTAGTCCTGAACGGCCAAGTAGATTTTGACTAAATTTGTCTGGTGCATCCTTAGGCCAAGGGGACTCAATTTTGTATAAATGGTGGGTGTTGCCCCCCTGGAGACGGAGGGGTGGAGCCTAATAGGGGGAAATAGAGGTAAAACCTTTAAAATCCTCCTTCTACCGTAGGGATTACAGGATTTTATCCTAATTTAGTGGAGCATCCTTGGGCCAATGGGACTCAATTTTGTATAAATGGTGATTGTGCCCTAGGGGCAGAGGGGTGGGACCAAATAGGGGAAATAGAGGTGAAACCTTTAAAATCCTTCTTCTACCATATGGATTAAAGGATTTTATCCAAATTTAGTCTGGAGCATCCTTGGGCCAAGGGGACTCAATTTTGTATTAATGGTGATTATGGGCCCCATGGGGGCAGAGGGGCAGTGCCCAATAGGGGAAACATAGCAAATTCCTCAAAATGCTTCTTCCTCTGTAGGAATGACAGGATTTTGTCCAAATTTGGTATAAAGTACCCTTGGGTGAGGGGGAACCAATTTTGTATAAATGGTGGGTCTGACCCCCCTGGGGGCAAAGAGGCGGGGTCCAATAAAGATATAGAGGAAAAGCGTTAATATCCTTCCTCTGTTGGGATAAAGGTATTTTGACTAAATTTGAACAGTAGCATCCTATGGGGAAGGGAAATCAATTTTGTATAAATTGTGGGTTTGAACCCCCTAGGGGGCAGAGTGTCGGGGCCAAATAGGGAAAATACAACAAGAGGCCCAAGGGGCCTGCATCGCTCACCTGGTATACATCTCACACTTGTAATCTTAAAAGTGGACTAAAATACAGCTACAGGCAGAATATCGGTGTTTGATTCATAAGAACCAATTAAAAGATTTAAACATATGCCGCCTGTGACCTTGATGTGGGTTTAGGTCATTCATTTGAACAAACTTGGTAGTCCTTCATCCCAGCATGCTACAGGCCCAATTTCAGTACCCTGGGCCTATTGGTTATTGAGAAGAAGTCCTTTGAAAATTTAAAGACATCTGACCCCAGTGACCTTGAAAGTGGGTCAAGGTCATTCATTTGAACTAAATTGGTATCCCAGCATGCTACAGACCCAATATCGTTGGTTGAAGTTGTTTGAAGATTTTAACATATTTGACCCCTGTGACCGGACGCACGGACGCCGCACCACGGCATAAGCTCAAGATTATGTCCATATTTGGTGTAAAGCATCCTTGGGTGAAGGGGAGCTAATTTTGTATCAACGGTGAGTCTAATCCTTCTTGGGGCAGAGGGGCAGGGCCCAATATAGAGGTTATTTAGCAAATTCTTGAAAATTCCTCTACTCCTGTAGCCCTTCATCCCAGTTTGCTTCTGGCCAAATATCATCACCCTTGGCCTTTTTGGTTATTGAGAAGAAGTTATTTAAAGTAAAAAATTGACGCCGGACGACCGGGCAGGTGAGCTAAAAATGAACTACCCCTTACACTTGATTTTTATCAAGCATTAATATAATTGGCTAATTTTACTATACTTTGTATATAATCAGATAATTTTCCTTTAAATTTATCCTAGAAATGAGAACAATTTTACAAAGTTGTAAAACTTTATGAATGGACATCCTTAGGATAACTTTATGAATGGACATCCTTAGGATAACTTTATGAATGGACATCCTTAGGATAACTTTATGAATGGACATCCTTAGGATGTAAGGTTTTTCATGGTTCAAATGTTCTGCTGCAAATATGTAATAATTACCAGGGCAAACGTGATTAAATGCTTGAAATTTGGCAGGAATGCATAACACATTTGATGGTCTGGTTGAACATTTAATTTCAATGGAAGATTTAAAATGTCCTGTAGGCAATATGACACAGTAGATCACGTGCACGTATCCATGGAAACCACACTTGAACTTGAAATGTTTAACGAAGACTGGTCAATATTAGTAGCCATACTTGATGGAATAATCATCTGATTTGTAGAGTTTCCCTGTATTAGCTTTGTCATGATGAGGTTTTGGTTGTTGAGAGAAATGCTCACGGGAATGGTACCGGTAACAGTGGCCATTGATACCTGAGCATTATTTGAGGGAGTCCCCGTGGAAATGTTAGGTAATGTCTGAGAGACAAGACTCGATAGGGTATTGTTGGACACAGCTGTAGGGGACAGACCCTTCACTAGCTGGACAGAGTTGGTGGACGAAACATAGGAGGAAGGTGGGTTAATACGTTTCTCCTTTTGTCGTCGATTGCAGAACCACACTCTGACAACCTCCTTCTCCATGTTGAGTCCATTAGCTAGCATACTGATCTCTTCTGATGAAGGTTTGGGTGTGTTAAGAAAACTTTTTTCCAGAGCAACGCGGATCGTTGTTTCAATACTGGTGCGTTTCTTCCGTCTCCGCGACACCGACTCTGGTGTTATCACGCCTCCCGGACTGCCGGGACAAGGTGCAGCGTTGGCAGACATGGAGTCAGCATCCTTGAGCCAGGTCTGTAGGAGAGGCTTCAGTTTACACATGTTCTTAAAACTTAGGTTTAATGCCTCAAATCTGGAGATGGTGGTCTGGCTGAAGTCATTTCCATACAGCTTACCCATGGCCAGGCCAACATCACCCTGCGTGAATCCTACAAGGACAAGAGAGATGGATTTATAATTATAACTTGTATTGCAAATATTAGTATTCAAAATCCTCTTGTGGGAATATCTAAATCAAAAATGTATTCACCAAGTCTTACAGAGAAAGCTTCAAAAAAGACAACATCAGAGTGTAGCTGAAGTAAGGGATATTGATAAACCCCTCAGCTTTTCAGAAGTGTGAATTGTATTGACCTGATATTGCCTGAAATTGTAATTTACAAATATCCTACTCTATATCTAAGGCCTATTACAGTATACAGTTATAGAATGGGTATGAGGGAAATAGCATATTTATGGTCCCCTGAGGTGAAAAACTATTTCCCGAGGCGGCGAAGATCTAGTCCTATCCACTTTGTTTTAAAAGAGCTTGCATGATCCTACTCGTCGGCGCTTCGGGCATTCCGTTCTGTTAAATAAGTTTGAAGTGAATTCACTGCAGTCTTTATAACAGCTTTTGTATTAAGGTTACGTTTAGCGTCCAAAATCTGCTGTAACTCCTCTTTACAACAACAAAACGGCCTTCATCGGTGGCCATTTTCACTGTTGTCATTTGGTTCTGAAAATGTGACGTCACGAGTGTCACGGAGAAGGCCCCGCCTACCAATGTTTCCATTGGTTGAAATCTTATAAGCTCCGCCTACCAATGTTTTCATTGGTTGAAATCTTATAAGCTCCACCTACAAATATTCATGAGGGAGTAGTCCTCTTTCTGGCAGGGAGTAGTCCTTTTTTGCAGGGAGTAGCTCTCAGATGGAGATATTTTAGTGATTTAAGGGAAATAGCAGATTTTATCGTATTGTTTTTATATAGGGAAAACTCAGTTGAGGTATAATAAATGTAAATATCACCACAATTTAAGGCTATACTGGCTTAATATTCTGTAACGTGTTAAAATGTTAAAACCATGATAATTCCATCTGCAAATCTGAAATAGAATGAGTGTACCCTTTACATATTCTCGAACTGATACAATGTTACATCTGCTAAGCTCAGTATATTGTGATTTTATATTTGCAAGTTTTCGTGAATCACTACCAGAAGTCCATAATCAACGAACAAGAGGCCCAGAGGGCCTACATTGCTCACCGGTATATTTAAACAATCATGGCATATTCTAATTAAAAATAGTACATATTTCCCCATTTGAGCTCCATCCCTATGCTTTTAATGATTTTTCAAATAGCAAACCTGAATGAGTAAATGGTTATAGGGTTAATAACCACAGCAAGTATCTCCCAAGTCAGACTGATCAGCAAGGTGTGACAAAAGGACAAAATGAAAAATAAACATTCCCAACTTTTTGAAAACACATGGGACAGTTGTTGACATTTAACATTGGAGGGATATAAATATATTGTTGTCATTTAACATTGGAGGGATATAAATATATTGTTGACATTTAACATTGGAGGGGTATAAATATATTGTTGTCATTTAACATTGGAGGGATATAAATATATTGTTGACATTTAACATTGGAGGGATATAAATATATTGTTGACATTTAACATTGGAGGGATATAAATATATTGTTGACATTTAACATTGGAGGGATATAAATATATTGTTGACATTTAACATTGGAGGGATATAAATATATTGTTGACATTTAACATTGGAGGGATATAAATATATTGTTGACATTTAACATTGGAGGGATATAAATATATTGTTGACATTTAACATTGGAGGGATATAAATATATTGTTGACATTTAACATTGGAGGGATATAAATATATTGTTGACATTTAACATTGGAGGGATATAAATATATTGTTGAAATTTAACATTGGAGGGATAAAATATATTGTTGACATTTAACATTGGAGGGATATAAATATATTGTTGTCATTTAACATTGGAGGGATATAAATATATTGTTGTCATTTAACATTGGAGGGATATAAATATATTGTTGTCATTTAACATTGGAGGGATATAAATATATTGTTGACATTTAACATTGGAGGGATATAAATATATTGTTGACATTTAACATTGGAGGGATATAAATATATTGTTGTCATTTAACATTGGAGGGATATAAATATATTGTTGACATTTAACATTGGAGGGATATAAATATATTGTTGACATTTAACATTGGAGGGATATAAATATATTGTTGTCATTTAACATTGGAGGGATATAAATATATTGTTGTCATTTAACATTGGAGGGATATAAATATATTGTTGACATTTAACATTGGAGGGATATAAATATATTGTTGACATTTAACATTGGAGGGATATAAATATATTGTTGTCATTTAACATTGGAGGGATATAAATATATTGTTGTCATTTAACATTGGAGGGATATAAATATATTGTTGACATTTAACATTGGAGGGATATAAATATATTGTTGTCATTTAACATTGGAGGGATATAAATATATTGTTGTCATTTAACATTGGAGGGATATAAATATATTGTTGACATTTAACATTGGAGGGATATAAATATATTGTTGTCATTTAACATTGGAGGGATATAAATATATTGTTGACATTTAACATTGGAGGGATATAAATATATTGTTGTCATTTAACATTGGAGGGATATAAATATATTGTTGACATTTAACATTGGAGGGATAAAAATATATTGTTGTCATTTAACATTGGAGGGATATAAATATATTGATGACATTTAACATTGGAGGGATATAAATATATTGTTGTCATTTAACATTGGAGGGATATAAATATATTGTTGACATTTAACATTGGAGGGATATAAATATATTTGGTACTGCTGCATATGAAAATTCAGTTTACCCGAGAACCGAAGCAAGGACATGTTTACACTCACCAAGGACATGTTTACACTCACCAAGGACATGTTTACACTCACCAAGGACATGTTTACACTCACCAAGCTCTATCCGTCTCCTTTTAAAAGTTTTGGCAAATTGCTCTAATTCCTCCAAATCAATGTTTTCCTCCTTTATTCAAAAGAAACACAAAAACAAAAATGCAAACATTAAGATTTTGTGAGTGAATATCACTTGGGCCTTATGATTAACATCTTGCTAGTTAAAGTCATGACACTGGTATTTATAAACAAAAGGCTCAAGGGCCTTAGCGGTCACCTGAGTTATATTATAGGTACTGGTAGCTCAATTTCATTGTCCAGATGTGATGTGGAAATCAACATGTAAACTAAGTGAAATACAATACTTGTCATGTCATCAAAGGATAAGAATTTTAAAATTATTGGTAAATTTTCCCTTTCACTAGCCCCTAGTGTTGGGGTAGGAATCCCAATTTTACAATTTGAAAACCATCTTCATCCAAGGATGGTTCTCACCATGTAAGAATAATTTCCTACAGAAAATTTTCAAAATATACCCAACCAACTGTGTTATTTCCCTATATAAACTTTAGTAAACTTTACCTCCTCCCAAGGGAGAATGGATGGCCCGGGGGTCCAGAAATTTACAATTTAAATAAAGCCACTGATTATATTTTTATCCATGCACTGAAATTGACTGTAGTGACTCAGAGTCTGGAAAAGATTTTTTTTTAAATATTGGTTAATTTTCCCTTTGGGGCCCCGCCCTGGCCCCTAGGGTTGGGGTAAAGACGCACGTCAGTCTAGTGGTAGGACGCCAGACTCGTGACCGAAGGGTTGCGAGTTTGAGTCACAGCACGGCACTGTGTTGTATCTTTGAGAAAGACACATTACTCTGCTTGTTCCAGTCTACTCAGCTGTAGATGAGTACGTGGTCGGGCAGTGCCAGAATTGTAGAATGCTAGCTGTGAGCTCCGAAATGGCAGCACCGGCTGTATGCTCCACAGGGAGTTGAGAAAGATGTTAGCAGGTTGCAAAGGCCCTATAACCACGGATAATAATTTGTGAACCGCTTTGAGACGACCTACGAACTAGGTTGTGTTAAAGCATTATATAAGAACCACAAATTATTATTATTATTATTATTATTATTACTAAGAATCCCAATTTTACAATTTAAAACCATCTTCCTCCAAAGATGATTCTCACCAAGTAAGAATAAGTTCCTAAAGAAAATTCACAAAATATACCCAAAAGTGTAATTTCCCTATATAAACTATAGTAAAGTTTACCCCTCCCACAGGGAGAACGGATGGTCGGGAGGTCCTGAAATTTACAATTTAAATAAAGTCCCTGATGATCTTTCCATCCATGAACAGAAATTGACTGTACTTCTGAGTCTGGAGAAGAAGATTTTTGAAATATTGTTTAATTTTCCCTGACCTGGCCCCTAGGGTTGGGGTAGGAATACCAATTTTACAACTTTGTAGCCTCATCTACCAAGGATGATTATGACCAAGTTTGAAAAAAAATCCATCCTTTCGTTCTTAAGAAGAAGTCAAAACATAAAAAGTTTACGCACGACGGATGACTCACGACAGACAGAAATCAGAATAGGATACTTAAGCAAAGCTCAGGTGCCCTAAAAAACATTTAATCTATTATTTCTACAGAGGACATTGACAGGTCACACACAGTGAGGGACTGAGGTCACATGAATCAGCTGTAATGTTCGAGATCAAGAATATTTACTGGCTGTAGCGTAAGTGATGTAGGGCTGAGAGGCGGTGAAACGGTTGGGTCTGACTTTACGTTGACACTGAGACTGACTGTCGGGCTGACATGATTACTGAGCGATGTGTTGACAGTGTTATTGGGAAGTGTTTCCATTTTCTTCATTGTCTTCATCGTTGATGGAGATAAGAACTGGCCTTGTGAGTTGATCTGAAGTAAAATTACAAAACGTTTCTATCAGTTTGCACACACAGAAAATTGGGTGGAGAATTTACAATTACTTGAAGTTAAGAAGGGCATTGTCATTTTATTTTTCAAAACAATACTATACAGTTGGATTGCCATGAGTCTGCATGCACACCTAACACAATTCTAATGTCTGAGCATGCACACCTAATACAATTCTAACGTCTGTTTGAGCATGCACACCTAACACAATTCTAACGTATGTTTGAGCATGCACACCTAACATGATTCTAACGTCTGTTTGAGCATGCACACCTAACACAATTCTAACGAATGTTTGAGCATGCACACCTAACAGGATTCTAACGTCTGTTTGAGCATGGAAACCTAACACAATTCTAACGTCTGTATGAGCTTTAACACCTAACACAATTGTAACATCTGTTTGAGCATGCACACCTAACCCAATTCTAAAGTCTGTTTGAGCATGCACACCTAATACAATTCTAACGTCTGTTTGAGCTTTAACACCTAACTCAATTCTAACATCTGTTTGAGCATGCTCACCTAACACAATTCTAACGTCTGTTTGAGCATGCACACCTAACACAATTCTAACGTCTGTTTGAGCTTTAACACCTAACACAATTCTAACATCTGTTTGAGCATGCTCACCTAACACAATTCTATCGTCTGTTTGAGCATGCCCACCTAACACAATTCTAATGTCTGTTTGAGCAGGCACACCTAACACAATTTTAACATCTGTTTGAGAATGCACACCTAACACAATTCCAACGTCTGTTTGAGCATGGAAACCTAACACAATTCTAATGTCTGTTTGAGCCTGCACACCTAACACAATTTTAACATCTGTTTGAGAATGCACACCTAACACAATGCTAACATCTGTTTGAGCAGGCACACCTAACACAATTATAACGTCTGTTTAAGCATGCACAACTAATACAATTTTAACATCTGTTTGAGAATGCACACCTAACACAATGCTAACGTCTGTTTGAGCACGCACACCTAACACAATTTTAACATCTGTTTGAGAATGCACACCTAACACAATTATAACGTCTGTTTAAGCATGCACAACTAATACAATTTTAACATCTGTTTGAGAATGCACACCTAACACAATTCTAACGTCTGTTTGAGCATTGTGCTTCAGTACCTCACTCTTCCGAGCAAAAAAATCCCTACTGAGTGAATAATTTAAAATCTTGTTTTGGATTATTTTTCAGGACCAGAGGTTACTGTTAGTAACTTAGTATTAATTCACATTAGGAGCCTTATAAGTTGACCAATATTAGATATTTAAAGTTGAAGTGTAGATTTCAGTTACAGGTCAAATATCATTACTTATATAATATGACTCTTGGTTTTAGAGAAGAACCTTTTAAAATATTTATACACATCACATTGGACCCATTTCACCTTGAAAGTGGGGCGAGATTATTCAATGATTTTAGCTAAATATTGTTACCCTTCAATGATTTTAGCTAAATATCGTCACCCTTCGATGATTTTAGCTAAATATCGTCACCCTTCAATGATTTTAGCTAAATATCGTCACCCTTCAATGATTTTAGCTAAATATCGTCACCCTTTGAGAAGTTGTTTTGAACAATTTGGACATTTCACCACTGTGACCTTGAAACAGGATCAACATCCTTCTTTAACTGAACTTTGTAGCTCTTTATCCCAGCATGCTACTAGCCAAACATCACTACCCTTGGTCTGTTAATTGCTTAATAATTGAGAAGAAGCCTTTTAAAGATTTAAACCCATCTGACACCTGTGACATTAAAAGATAGTCAAGATCATTCATTTGAACAATCTTTGTAGCCATTTATCCAAGCATGCTTCTTGCAAAATATCTCCACCCGGGGTCATTTGGTTATTTAGAAAAAAATATTGGATTGATTTCAACACTATAAGACTTTAATGACCTTGAAAATGGGTCAAGGTCATTTATTTCATCCCAGCAAAATATCATCACCTATGGCTATTTGGAAATTATTGTAAAAATTATCTTTGGACATTTGACATTGGAAGTTGGTCAAGGTCATTCATTTTGTGACCTTTAACATCCCTCAATTAAATAACCCGCTGTTGATTGTGACCTGTTTTATAATCTGTAAAGACTGGGCGACCTCAGCTGTCTGGATGACGGGTTGTATCGTCGTCGAAATCTGTTGCTGAATTTGTGGCTGAATCGGATTGATTGTAGTCTGCTGCAGTTGCGGTGGTGGTTGTTGGTGTGTTGGTGGTGGCTGCACCTGTTGTTGTTGTGGCTGTGATTGTTGTTGCTGTGTCTGCTGCTGCTGCTGCTGCTGTTGTTGTTGTTGTTGTTGTTGTTGTTGTTGTTGTTGTTGTTGTTGTTGTTGTTGTTGCTGTTGGGCAAGCGTTGCTAGGGTTGTAGCAGTCAGACCAGGGAGTAAAGGAATACCCTGTGGGAAAGAAATAATGACAAGTTACTATTCTCACAACAACTAAATAACTGAACATGTAAATAATCTCACAACTATGGTTATTGTATCTTTTATGAATAGAACAAGATAAGATTGAGAGAAAGTAGCCAGTACTTCTTGTAAAATAGCGATAGCAAACTTCAACTATTAAAATCCAAGATGGCTGCCTGTTTGTTTTTCCCATTTGTTTCAAAACAAGAGGCCCAGAGGGCCTGTATCACTCACCTGGATCTTTATGCCTAGCAATGGTATATTTGGCTATGGGATGGGGATCTCAATTATATTTAAGTTATGGCCCAGAAATCAAGTCCCATGGGCTAGGGGTGGGGCCAGACACAAGAGTCAATACAAATATCATGAATGTGTTGGTCTCTTGCAGCAATGATATGTATGGTTATGGTATAGAGATCTCGACCATTACAAAGTAATGACTCAGAAATCAAGTCCTCAGAGGTAGGGCCAGACCCCAGAGTCAATTCTTTCATCATGATTGTGTTTGCCTCTTGATGCCTTGCAATTGTATACATGGTTATAGGGTGGGGATCTCAATAATATCAAAGTTAAAATTTCCTTCTTCCCCCACCCCTCAGACCAAGAGGTCAACCTTTCAACTGATATGATTGCTACAACTACCAAAGAATGCTTCAAACCAAATATGGTTGATATTCATCACTCGGTCCAGAGAAGAATTCACTTTTAGCAATATGGCCAAATTACCTGTTTTTGGTAGCAATATCTTCAATTTATATAAAATTAAGTCCCCTTTGTCCAAAAACGCTATTCACCAAATTTGGTTCAAATACCTTCATTTATACAGAAGGCCATACCCTCCATTTATACAAAATTGAATTCCCCTTGCCTAATGTTTGTACCAAAAGAGAAGAATCTGTAAACATTTTCTCTGTGTTCTCCCTATTGGGCCCCGCCCCTCTGCCCCTGGTGGGAACCACAGCCTCTGTTTATACAGAATTGAATTCCCCTCACCCAAAGATGTTTTTGACAAATTTTGGTTAACAACCCTCCATTTGTACAGAAGGAGAAGAATTTTAAAGCATCTACCTCAATTTTTTCTCATCATGCTTCACACTTACTGATTATGTGTAGTGCTTACAAAATAATGTTATAATATAATGTGACCTACATGACTATGAATCACCAATGGCTGTAGCCATGACCTAACCTACCTGAATCTGAATCACCAATGGTTGTAGCCCTGACCTAACCTACCTGGTACCGAATCACCAATGGTTGTAGCTGTTACCTAACCTACCTGAATCTGAATCACCAATGGCTGTAGCCCTGACCTAATCTACCTGGTACTGAATCACCAATGGTTGTAGCCCTGACCTAGCCTACCTGATACCAAATCACCAATGGTTGTAGCTGTTACCTTACCTACCTGAATCTGAATCACCAATGTTTGTAGCCCTGACCTAATCTACCTGATACTGAATCACCAATGGTTGTAGCTGTTACCTTACCTACCTGATACTGAATCACCAATGGTTGTAGCCCTGACCTAATTTACCTGATACTGAATCACCAATGGTTGTAGCTGTTACCTTACCTACCTGATACTGAATCACCAATGGTTGTAGCCCTGACCTAACCTACCTGATACTGAATCACCAATGGTTGTAGCTGTTACCTAACCTACCTGATACTGAATCACCAATGGTTGTAGCTGTGACCTAACCTACCTGATACTGAATCACCAATGGTTGTAGCTGTTACCTAACCTACCTGATACTGAATCACCAATGGTTGTAGCTGTTACCTAACCTACCTGATACTGAATCACCAATGGTTGTAGCTGTGACCTAACCTACCTGATACTGAATCACCAATGGTTGTAGCTGTTACCTAACCTACCTGATACTGAATCACCAATGGTTGTAGCTGTGACCTAACCTACCTGATACTGAATCACCAATGGTTGTAGCTGTTACCTAACCTACCTGATACTGAATCACCAATGGTTGTAGCTGTGACCTAACCTACCTGATACTGAATCACCAATGGTTGTAGCTGTTACCTAACCTACCTGATACTGAATCACCAATGGTTGTAGCTGTGACCTAACCTACCTGATACTGAATCACCAATGGTTGTAGCTGTTACCTAACCTACCTGATACTGAATCACCAATGGTTGTAGCTGTTACCTAACCTACCTGATACTGAATCACCAATGGTTGTAGCTGTGACCTAACCTACCTGATACTGAATCACCAATGGTTGTAGCTGTTACCTAACCTACCTGATACTGAATCACCAATGGTTGTAGCTGTGACCTAACCTACCTGATACTGAATCACCAATGGTTGTAGCTGTTACCTAACCTACCTGATACTGAATCACCAATGGTTGTAGCTGTGACCTAACCTACCTGATACTGAATCACCAATGGTTGTAGCTGTTACCTAACCTACCTGATACTGAATCACCAATGGTTGTAGCTGTGACCTAACCTACCTGATACTGAATCACCAATGGTTGTAGCTGTTACCTAACCTACCTGATACTGAATCACCAATGGTTGTAGCTGTTACCTAACCTACCTGATACTGAATCACCAATGGTTGTAGCTGTGACCTAACCTACCTGATACTGAATCACCAATGGTTGTAGCTGTTACCTAACCTACCTGATACTGAATCACCAATGGTTGTAGCTGTGACCTAACCTACCTGATACTGAATCACCAATGGTTGTAGCTGTGACCTAACCTACCTGATACTGAATCACCAATGGTTGTAGCTGTTACCTAACCTACCTGATACTGAATCACCAATGGTTGTAGCTGTTACCTAACCTACCTGATACTGAATCACCAATGGTTGTAGCTGTGACCTAACCTACCTGATACTGAATCACCAATGGTTGTAGCTGTGACCTAACCTACCTGATACTGAATCACCAATGGTTGTAGCTGTTACCTAACCTACCTGATACTGAATCACCAATGGTTGTAGCTGTTACCTAACCTACCTGATACTGAATCACCAATGGTTGTAGCTGTGACCTAACCTACCTGATACTGAATCACCAATGGTTGTAGCTGTTACCTAACCTACCTGATACTGAATCACCAATGGTTGTAGCTGTTACCTAACCTACCTGATACTGAATCACCAATGGTTGTAGCTGTGACCTAACCTACCTGATACTGAATCACCAATGGTTGTAGCTGTTACCTAACCTACCTGATACTGAATCACCAATGGTTGTAGCTGTTACCTAACCTACCTGATACTGAATCACCAATGGTTGTAGCTGTGACCTAACCTACCTGATACTGAATCACCAATGGTTGTAGCTGTTACCTAACCTACCTGATACTGAATCACCAATGGTTGTAGCTGTGACCTAACCTACCTGATACTGAATCACCAATGGTTGTAGCTGTTACCTAACCTACCTGATACTGAATCACCAATGGTTGTAGCTGTTACCTAACCTACCTGATACTGAATCACCAATGGTTGTAGCTGTGACCTAACCTACCTGATACTGAATCACCAATGGTTGTAGCTGTTACCTAACCTACCTGATACTGAATCACCAATGGTTGTAGCTGTTACCTTACCTACCTGATACTGAATCACCAATGGTTGTAGCCCTGACCTAACCTACCTGATACTGAATCACCAATGGTTGTAGCTGTGACCTAACCTACCTGATACTGAATCACCAATGGTTGTAGCTGTTACCTAACCTACCTGATACTGAATCACCAATGGTTGTAGCTGTTACCTTACCTACCTGATACTGAATCACCAATGGTTGTAGCCCTGACCTAACCTACCTGATACTGAATCACCAATGGTTGTAGCTGTTACCTAACCTACCTGATACTGAATCACCAATGGTTGTAGCTGTTACCTAACCTACCTGATACTGAATCACCAATGGTTGTAGCTGTGACCTAACCTACCTGATACTGAATCACCAATGGTTGTAGCTGTTACCTAACCTACCTGATACTGAATCACCAATGGTTGTAGCTGTTACCTAACCTACCTGATACTGAATCACCAATGGTTGTAGCTGTGACCTAACCTACCTGATACTGAATCACCAATGGTTGTAGCTGTTACCTAACCTACCTGATACTGAATCACCAATGGTTGTAGCTGTTACCTAACCTACCTGATACTGAATCACCAATGGTTGTAGCTGTGACCTAACCTACCTGATACTGAATCACCAATGGTTGTAGCTGTTACCTAACCTACCTGATACTGAATCACCAATGGTTGTAGCTGTTACCTAACCTACCTGATACTGAATCACCAATGGTTGTAGCTGTGACCTAACCTACCTGATACTGAATCACCAATGGTTGTAGCTGTTACCTAACCTACCTGATACTGAATCACCAATGGTTGTAGCTGTTACCTTACCTACCTGATACTGAATCACCAATGGTTGTAGCCCTGACCTAACCTACCTGATACTGAATCACCAATGGTTGTAGCTGTTACCTAACCTACCTGATACTGAATCACCAATGGTTGTAGCTGTGACCTAACCTACCTGATACTGAATCACCAATGGTTGTAGCTGTTACCTAACCTACCTGATACTGAATCACCAATGGTTGTAGCTGTTACCTAACCTACCTGATACTGAATCACCAATGGTTGTAGCTGTGACCTAACCTACCTGATACTGAATCACCAATGGTTGTAGCTGTTACCTAACCTACCTGATACTGAATCACCAATGGTTGTAGCTGTTACCTAACCTACCTGATACTGAATCACCAATGGTTGTAGCTGTGACCTAACCTACCTGATACTGAATCACCAATGGTTGTAGCTGTTACCTAACCTACCTGATACTGAATCACCAATGGTTGTAGCTGTTACCTAACCTACCTGATACTGAATCACCAATGGTTGTAGCTGTGACCTAACCTACCTGATACTGAATCACCAATGGTTGTAGCTGTTACCTAACCTACCTGATACTGAATCACCAATGGTTGTAGCTGTTACCTAACCTACCTGATACTGAATCACCAATGGTTGTAGCCCTGACCTAACCTACCTGATACTGAATCACCAATGGTTGTAGCTGTTACCTAACCTACCTGATACTGAATCACCAATGGTTGTAGCTGTTACCTAACCTACCTGATACTGAATCACCAATGGTTGTAGCTGTAACCTAATCTACCTGGTACTGAATCACCAATGGTTGTAGCCCTGACCTAATCTACCTCGTATTGAATCACCAATGGTTGTAGCCCTGACCTAACCTACCTGATACCGAATCACCAATGGTTGTAGCTGTTACCTAACCTACCTAAATCTGAATCACCAATGTTTGTAGCCCTGACCTAATCTACCTGATACTGAATCACCTATGGTTGTAGCCCTGACCTAACCTACCTGGTACTGAATCACCAATGGTTGTAGCCCTGACCTAACCTACCTGATACTGAATCACCAATGGTTGTAGCTGTAACCTAACCTACCTGGTACTGAATCACCAATGGTTGTAGCCCTGACCTAACCTACCTGGTACTGAATCACCAATGGTTGTAGCTGTGACCTAACCTACCTGGTACTGAATCACCAATGGTTGTAGCCCTGACCTAATCTACCTGGTACTGATTCACCAATGGCTGTAGCCCTGACCTAATCTACCTGGTACTGAATCACCAATGGCTGTAGCCCTGACCTAATCTACCTGGTACTGAATCACCAATGGTTGTAGCTGTGACCTAATCTACCTGGTACTGAATCACCAATGGTTGTAGCTGTTACCTTACCTACCTGATACTGAATCACCAATGGTTGTAGCTGTTACCTTACCTACCTGATTCTGAATCACCAATGGCTGTAGCCCTGCTGCCAAGTGTGCTGGATTTACAAATACAATTTGCTGTGTGCCTGATAATCCTTGTATCGCCCCAGCAGTGAGCATGGGCGTGGCCTGTATTTGTGGGGTGGTTGCTACGGAGGTGGCCTGTTGGGTGACAACAGAGGCTGATGCCTGGCTAGTTTGGATCTGTTGTAACTGTAGTTGTTGTTGCTGAAGTTGTTGCTGGAGTTGTTGAAGTTGCTGTAAGTCCTGGGCGCCAAACTGCAGTCCAGGGTGGAGTGATGCTGATACTGGGATCTGTTACACATACAACATATGAACCAGCTTCATACATAAGAAATATTCCTGGATATCTAAAGGCTACCACTGCATCAGCTTAACTTGCAAGTATTCTCCTTTCTATATACAAAAAGAAGCAACCAAAAGGAATTTTTCTGGCTAAGAGTGTCTTCCTTCATCATTTTTTTCATATATTTGCTGTGATTAATTGGACACTTGTTTTGATGCAGTACATTTATAATTCATGAATGGCTGCTTGCAAAGTAAAGGTCCCCAGTTTAAACCCTGTAATTTTCAGTGATTTTTAAAGAAATCGTTCTTTTGAAAAGGATTTAGTTTGAATAATAGTGACAATGGTAATAAGACAGTCTAACTTGCTAGTACAAATATACTCAGTTTACCCTGAAGTCTAACTTGATGGTACATACCCAGTTTACCCTATAGTCTAACCTGGTGGTACCCAGTTTACCAATATAGTCTAACTTACTGGTAGCCAGCTTACTTCATAGTCTAACTTGCTAGTACATACCCATTTACCCTAAATTCTAACTTGCTAGTACATACCCGTTTACCTTAATGTCTAACTTGCTAGTACATTTTGTACATACCCGTTGACCCTAATGTCTAACTTGCTAGTACATACCTGTTTACCCAAATGTCTTACTTGCTAGTTCATACCCGTTTACCCTAATGTCTAACTTGCTAGTACATACCCATTTACCCTCAAGTCTAACTTGCAAGTACCCAGTTTACCCTATAGTCTAACTTGATGGTACCCAGTTTACCGCATAGTCTAACTTGCTGGTACCCAGTTTACCCTATAGTCTAACTTGCTGATACCCAGTTTACCCTATAGTCTAACTTGATGGTACCCAGTTTACCCTATAGTCTAACTTGATGGTACCCATTTTACCCTTAGGTCTAACTTGCTGATACCCAGTTTACCCTATAGTCTAATTTGCTGATACCCAGTTTACCCTATAGTCTAACTTGATGGTACCCAGTTTACCGCATAGTCTAACTTGCTGGTACCCAGTTTACCCTAAAGTCTAACTTGCTGGTACCCAGTTTACCGCATAGTCTAATTTGCTGATACCCAGTTTACCCTATAGTCTAACTTGCTGGTACCCAGTTTACCCTATAGTATAACTTGCTGGTACCCAGTTTATCCTATAGTCTAACTTGATGGTACCCAGTTTACCCTATAGTCTAACTTGATGGTACCCAGTTTACCCTATAGACTAACTTGCTGATACCGAGTTTACCCTGTAGTCTAACTTGCTGATACCCAGTTTACCCTATAGTCTAACTTGCTGGTACCCAGTTTACCCTATAGTCTAACTTGATGGTACACAGTTTACCCTATAGTCTAACTTGCTGGTACCCAGTTTACCCTATAGTCTAACTTGCTGATACCCAGTTTACCCTATAGTCTAACTTGATGGTACCCAGTTTATCCTTTAGTCTAACTTGATGGTACACAGTTTACCCTATAGTCTAACTTGATGGTACACAGTTTATCCTTTAGTCTAACTTGATGGTACACAGTTTACCCTATAGTCTAACTTGCTGATACCCAGTTTACCCTATAGTCTAACTTGATGGTACCCAGTTTACCCTATAGTCTAACTTGATGGTACCCAGTTTACCCTAAAGTCTAACTTGCTGTCTCTACAAAACAAAAGATCCTACAAGTGACATGTGCAAACCTGTGCATTTCATTTACATTGACTGAATCATACCTAGCTACTACATCTATAATATAGAGGTAGCAATTAACTTATATCTAATTACCGGTTCTAATAACTTACCATGGCAGGCTGTCCAAACTGATTCTGTATGAAGAAGCCCTGAGGTGCTGTGGCTATTTGAGGGGCTGCTGTGGCAAACTGTGGCAGTTGCTGTAGTAACTGGAGCTGCTGGGCAATCGTTGTAGCAGCAGTGCTTGTTGCCTTGAAACATAGATTAAACTTGGTCAACTAAAGCAATACCTTAAAGCTCAATGTTATCTTACTGAGGTAATAAAACATGGCATATGGAAAGCTTATTGGAAAGGGACTCTTTACATCCCATCCACAACAAGAAATCCCAGAGGGATCTTGGCACCCACCATCATACCATCTTCATTAGTTCTAGGTCAGTTCAATCTTTTTTCTCTTATCTGTTTGATCAGTTTGCCTGTCCCCCCATTAAATCTTTATGACATTTCCATGGTAACATGAATGTGTGGTGATAACATTACCTTTACATCAATCAGATTCATCAAACACTCTGACCACGCTAGATTTACTCTTGCACGATCGAAGGCCACTTACTGTTTTTGTGTGGGTATATATAGTCCCTCTGGCTACCCCCCAGTCACCTGTGTGGGTATTTGTAGTCCCTCTGGCTATTCCCCAGTCACCTGTGTGGGGATATGTAGTCCCTCTGGCTATCCCCCAAGTCACCTGTGTGGGTATATGTAGTCCCTCTGGCTATCCCCCCCGTCACCTGTGTGGGTGTATGTAGTGCCTCTGGCTATTCCCCCAGTCACCTGTTTGGGCGTATGCATGTAGTCCCTCTGGCTATCCCCCAGTCACCTGTGTGGGTGTATGTAGTCCCTCTGGCTATCTCCCATTCGCCTTTGTGGGTATATGTAGTCCCTCTGGCTATCCCCCAAGTCACCTGTGTGGGTATATGTAGTCCCTCTGGCTATCCCCCAGTCACCTATGTGGGTATATGTAGTCCCTCTGGCTATCCCCCAGTCACCTGTTTTGGCGTATGCATGTAGTCCCTCTGGCTATCCCCCCAGTCACCTGTGTGGGTGTATGTAGTCCCTCTTGCTATCCCCCAGTCACCTGTGTGGGTGTATGTAGTCCCTCTGGCTATCCCCTAGTCACCTGTGTGGGTATATGTAGTCCCTCTGGCTATCCCCCCAGACACCTGTTTGGGTATATGTAGTCTCTCTGGCTATCCCCCCAGTCACCCTTGTGGGTATATGTAGTCCCTTTGGCTATCCCCCAGTCACCTGTGTGGATATATGTAGTCCCTCTGGCTATCCCCCAGTCACCTGTGTGGATATATGTAGTCCCTCTGGCTATCCCCCAGTCACCTGTTTGGGTGTATGTAGTCCCTCTGGCTATCCCCCAGTCACCTGTTTGGGTGTATGTAGTCCCTCTGGCTATCCCCTAGTCACCTGTGTGGGTATATGTAGTCTCTCTGGCTATCCCCCAGTCACCTGATTGGGCGTATGCATGAGTCCCTCTGGCTATCCCCCCAGTCACCTGTGTGGGTGTATGTAGTCCCTCTGGCTATCCCCCAGTCACCTGTTTGGGCGTATGCATGAGTCCCTCTGGCTATCCCCCCAGTCACCTGTGTGGGTGTATGTAGTCCTTCTGGCTATCCCCCGGTCACCTGTGTGGATATATGTAGTCCCTCTGGCTATCCCCCAGTCACCTGTGTGGGTATATATATGTAGTCCCTCTGGCTATCCCCCAGTCACCTGTGTGGGTATATATATGTAGTCCCTCTGGCTATCCCCCAGTCACCTGTGTGGGTGTATGTAGTCCCTCTGGCTATCCCCCCCATCACCTGTGTGGATGTATGCATGTAGTCTCTCTGGCTATCCCCCAGTCACCTGTGTGGGTGGATGTAGTGCCTCTGGCTATTCCCCCAGTCACCTGTTTGGGCATATGCATGTAGTCCCTCTGGCTATCCCCCAGTTACCTGTGTGGGTGTATGCATGTAGTCCCTCTGGCTATCCCCCAGTCACCTGTTTGGGCGTAATCATGTAGTCCCTCTGGCTATCCCCCCAGTCACCTGTGTGGATATATATATGTAGTCCCTCTGGCTATCCCCCCAGTCACCTGTGTGGGTATATGTAGTCCCTTTGGCTATCCCCCAGTCACCTGTGTGGGTATATGTAGTCCCTCTGGCTATCCCCCCAGTCACCTGTGTGGGTATATGTAGTCCCTCTGGCTATCCCCCAGTCACCTGTGTGGGTATATGTAGTCCCTCTGGCTATCCCCCAGTCACCTGTGTGGGTATATGTAGTCCCTCTGGCTATCCCCCAGTCACCTGTGTGGGTATATGTAGTCCCTCTGGCTATCCCCCAGTCACCTGTGTGGGTATATGTAGTCCCTCTGGCTATCCCCCAGTCACCTGTGTGGGTATATGTAGTCCCTCTGGCTATCCCCCAGTCACCTGTGTGGGTATATGTAGTCCCTCTGGCTATCCCCCAGTCACCTGTGTGGGTATATGTAGTCCCTCTGGCTATCCCCCAGTCACCTGTGTGGGTATATGTAGTCCCTCTGGCTATCCCCCAGTCACCTGTGTGGGTATATGTAGTCCCTCTGGCTATCCCCCAGACACCTGTGTGGGTATATGTAGTCCCTCTGGCTATCCCCCAGTCCCCTGTGTGGGTATATGTAGTCCCTCTGGCTATCCCCCCAGCCACCTGTTTGGGTATATGTAGTGCCTCTGGCTATCTTCCAGTCACCTTGTGGGTGTATGTAGTCCCTCTGGCTATCCCCCCAGCCACCTGTTTGGGTATATGTAGTGCCTCTGGCTATCTCCCAGTCACCTTGTGGGTGTATGTAGCTACCCCCCAGTCACCTGTGTGGGTATATGTAGTCCCTCTGGCTATCCCCCCAGTCACCTGTTTGGGTATATGTAGTCCCTCTGGTTATCCCCCAGACACCTGTTTGGGTATATGTAGTCTCTCTGGCTATCTCCCATTCACCTGTGTGGGTGTATGTAGTCCCTCTGGCTATCCCCCCAGTCACCTGTTTGGGTATATGTAGTGCCTCTGGCTATCTCCCAGTCACCTTGTGGGTGTATGTAGTCCCTCTGGCTATCCCCCCAGTCACCTGTGTGGGTGTATGCATGTAGTTTCTCTGGCTATCCCGCCAGTCATCTGTGTGTGTATATGTAGTCCCTCTGGCTATCCCCCAGTCACCTGTGTGGGTGGATGGAGTGCCTCTGGCTATTCCCCCAGTCACCTGTTTGGGCATACCTGTGTGGGTGTATGTAGTCCCTCTGGCTATCCGCCCCATCACCTGTGTGGATGTATGCATGTAGTCTCTCTGGCTATCCCCCAGTCCCCTGTGTGGGTGGATGTAGTGCCTCTGGCTATTCCCCCAGTCACCTGTTTGGGCATACCTGTGTGGGTGTATGTAGTCCCTCTGGCTATCCGCCCCATCACCTGTGTGGATGTATGCATGTAGTCTCTCTGGCTATCTGTGTGGGTGTATGTAGTCCCTCTGGCTATCCCCCAGTCACCTGTGTGGGTGTATGTAGTCCCTCTGGCTATCCCCCCCATCACCTGTGTGGATGTATGCATGTAGTCTCTCTGGCTATCCCCCAGTCACCTGTGTGGGTGGATGTAGTGCCTCTGGCTATTCCCCCAGTCACCTGTTTGGGCATATGCATGTAGTCCCTCTGGCTATCCCCCAGTTACCTGTGTGGGTGTATGCATGTAGTCCCTCTGGCTATCCCCCAGTCACCTGTTTGGGCGTAATCATGTAGTCCCTCTGGCTATCCCCCCAGTCACCTGTGTGGATATATATATGTAGTCCCTCTGGCTATCCCCCCAGTCACCTGTGTGGGTGTCTGTAGTCCCTCTTCCTATCCCCCAGTCACCTGTGTGGATATATGTAGTCCCTCTGGCTACCCCCCAGTCACCTGTGTGGATATATATTCCCTCTGGCTATCCCCCAAGTCACCTGTGTGGGCATATGCATGTAGTCCCTCTGGCTACCCCCCAGGCGCCTGTGTGGGTATATGTAGACCCTTTGGCTATCCCCCAGTCACCTGTTTGGGCGTAATCATGTAGTCCCTCTGGCTATCCCCCAGTCACCTGTGTGGGTATATGTAGTACAGTACTATGGAAACTATCACATCATTATCGCCACAAAGCAAGCTACACGCCAAATATGATCAAGCTAATTGATCATGGTTTAAAATATTGCTAAGGACCCTTAATTATAATTACAAGTCTGTGCCCTTGACTGATTATGAGTTAATCAAGGTTCTTCATTTGAACAAACCAGATATCACATTTTCAGTCCAACTGTCTTAATTGTTATATCTTTTGCTTGGATCTGAAGATGTTGGAACAGCAAAAGTTGACAGGTCAAAATCTGGAGCAGATGCTAGGTGCACTTACACAACTCATTTTAATTTTAAAATAAAACATATCACAATGTTTAATTTGAGGCCTGGATCTGACCTAGACTTGGTCTTTTTCTTGTATACATTTATATATTTGTATTATAAACAATCCAATTAATATGAAGAACAATATATATCACAGATGAATGTTGTGGATCAAGTTATCACGACAATACTAGTACATTGGTTGCAGCTCTAGATCTGTGTATTAAACACGCCTGTGGGGAGAATCTAAATATTCATATTAATTACTGGCGACATAGGAAAAGGTGAATACATTTACATCTAACAAAATGGATTTGCATTTAAAGTAGGTTGATATGCAAATTGTGACAATAAGCATTACTGATTAGCATACAGTACATATATGTAGCATGGTGAGAGATATGTAACAAATGAATATTCATAACAGATCATTTACAATGATAGCTAGTGGCCACATGTGGATTCTATGTGACAAACAAAACAACAGTTCATCACAGTTTATATTCCTAGGTGCTGGTTTTACTGGGAAAAGGCAATTCACACTTGAATACATTAGTTATCCTCCATGACAAAACTAGGTTTATCTGACTAGCGTAGTCACAAAACTAGTTAAGCTAATAGTTATATACCCTGTTACTGTAGATACTATAAATATACCCTGTTAGTGTATTACATATATATACCCTGTTACTGTAGATGCTATAAATATACCCTGTTAGTGTAATATATATACCCTGTTACTGTAGTATATATACCCTGTAACTGTATTATATATACCCTGTGTCTGTAGTATATATACCCTGTTACTGTAGTATATATACCCTGTTACTGTAGTATATATACCCTATACCCTGTTACTGTAGTATATATACCCTGTTACTGTATTATATATACCCTGTAACTGTAGTATATATACCCTGTTACTATAGTATATATACCCTGTAACTGTGGTATATATACCCTGTTACTGTGGTATATATACCCTGTAACTGTAGTATATATACCCTGTAACTGTAGTATATATACCCTGTTACTGTAGTATATATACCCTGTTACTGTA
>NW_018408634.1:248054-257753 GCF_002113885.1 Mizuhopecten yessoensis
AGTGTATGGTGTAGAGATCAGGGACAGTCTACAGTTAGTGTATGGTGTAGAGATCAGGAACAGTCTACAGTTAGTGTATGGCGTAGAAATCAGGGACAGTCTACAGTCAGTGTATGGTGTAGAAATCAGGGACAGTCTACAGTAAGTGTGTGGTGTAGAGATCAGGGACAGTCTAGATCTACAGTTAGTGTTTGGTGTAGAGATCAGGGACCGTCTACAGAAAGTGTATGGTGTAGAGATCAGGGACAGTCTACAGTTAGTGTATGGTGTAGAGATCAGGGACAGTCTACAGTTGTTAGTGTATGGTGTAGAGATCAGGGACAGTCTACAGTCAGTGTATGGTGTAAAGATCAGGGACAGTCTACAGTCAGTGTATGGTGTAGAAATCAGGGAAAGTCTACAGTATATGTATGGTGTAGAGATCAGGGACAGTCTACAGTAAGTGTATGGTGTAGAGATCAGGGACAGTCTACAGTATGTGTATGGTGTAGAGATCAGGGACAGTCTAGATCTACAGTTAGTGTTTGGTGTAGAGATCAGGGACAGTCTACAGTAAGAGTATGGTGTAGAGATCGGGGACAGTCTACAGTTAGTGTATGGTGTAGAGATCAGGGACAGTCTACAATAAGTGTATGGTATAAAGATCAGGGACAGTCTTCTGAAGTCAGCAATTGTACATGTGGTCCTTGCTTTGTTAACATGACAAATGTAAAATTAATTGTCTCTCATTGATATTAAAACCGTCAGTCCTTAATATTCATGAAAATAGGTATCGGTCCAATGCATTTCAACCCTTACTTAGCATTTATGGTAAAATATTAGAATACCTTTGATCAGTATTCAATCAACCAATGAATCATATGTCCTTCGCAAGATTTCAAAAGTTCATTGCATAATTTTTCAAACTTGTAAAAATATTTTAAGTGTTTAAAGCATTGCAAAGCGTTCACAAAAAAAGTTATTAAGATACATTTATATTATGAGAACATGCACTGACAGAAATTATCTAACAAAATATCAATTTCTTTAAAATATACAATGGTAAATGTACTTCAAAAAGAATTTACTTATAAATAACACATAAATGTGCACATAAAAGCAATTGAAAATTTCAAATTCATTTTGATAGAAAGACTGATATTGAGGAATAAGGGATGAGATAGGGGAGAAATGTTAAAGCCATGGATTAGATATAGTTTATCAATAATATTGTTACACCTCAAGTGAATTTCTAGCTATTTAATTGATTGGTTGGGAGAAAATTAAACAAAAATCTCTGTCACCCTCCGAAAATACATTGGTTTTAAGGGGCGCGGGTGATATTGCCATGAGACAGTGAATAATATCACGTGCGCGAAAAATGTGCATGCACCGCTTCGTTTCCCCACCGTGATGGTCACAAGAACGTTTGAAGGCAGCTTGAATTTAGGAATGCTTATGGATTAAGTGACAAGGTTTTGTCCAGGTATTTTTCAAGGAGAACTAAAGTCATATTTTGAAAAATATACATAACTAAACCCTGAATTACATGTATTCCTGTTTTATTTCTATTCCTGTTTCATTTCTATTCCTATTCGGTCGATACCTGGATTTATCGACCCGAGAAAAGATATGCTATAATTGAATAATATATTTGCCTGCCAAATTTGAGACTTACATCTCTAAATGAAGAGTTTGTCTTAGTTTTCCAGTGAAAATTTGAACTTACAAGCAGGTAAATATGCAAGTATTTATGTACAGGTAACTTACAGAAATACTTTGCTTACACCCCGTTTTGTGAAATTATTTGTACCTAATTTACAAACAGGGACTTATACATGTACATAATTACACACTAATCATGAAACAGTATGTATACCCATGGCCAGATATAATTTGTTCCTTCAGGCCAAGCAAGTGGGCTTAATATTAAAAGTCAGACAGACTTTTTCAAATTGATGAGATTCAGGTAAATGTACAATAAAGAAGTATATGTGATGACACAAAATGTGATATGTATACTAAGATTAAAGAAAACAAACTTACAGTGAAGGGATGAGTGATGATGTACAGTACATGATAGGTATACATTTAAATGACTGCAGAGCTAGCTATAAACAAGATGACATGACAACCTTTATAAGAACATGATAGGGATACATTTAAATGACTGCAGGGCTAGCTATAAACAAGATGACATGATCACATTTATAAGTACATGATCATCGAATGCATTAGAGCTTAATTTCAACTCTGATTTGCATCCACAACTTTCATAACTTCATCAAAAAGCTCAAAGGAGATTTTTATAATTAATATCATACTTTATATATATATTAATAGTAATATAGTAATACAATTTCAATTTTTGCATACTAAGATCGAAATTATATCTATATGTAAGGTTATCTTACATCCTAAGATATTAATTAGATCTATAGGTAAGGTTATCTTACATCCTAAGATATTAATTAGATCTATATGTAAGGTTATCTTACATCCTAAGATCGTAATTAGATCTATATGTAAGGTTATCTTACATCCCAAGATCATAATTAGATCTATATGCATATAAGTTAACCTAGGTAACATCCTAAGATCATAATTAGATCTATATGCATGTAAGTTAACCTAGCTAACATCCTAAGATCATAATTAGATCTATATGTAAGGTTATCTTACATCCTAAGATCGTAATTAGATCTATATGTAAGGTTATCTTACATCCTAAGATATTAATTAGATCTAGATGTAAGGTTATCTTACATCCTAAGATCATAATTAGATCTATATGCATGTAAGTTAACCTAGATAACATCCTAAGATCATAATTAGATCTATATGAATGTAAGTTAACCTAGCTAACATCCTAAGATCATAATTAGATCTATACTGTATGTATGTCAGTTAACCTAGCCAACATCCTAAGATATTAATTAGATCTAGATGTAAGTAAGTTTACCTAACATCCTAAGATCGTAATTAGATCTATAAGTAAGTTAATTAACATCCTAAGATCGTAATTAGATCTATATGAATGTTCACCTTATTTAATCCTCAGATCGTAATTACATCTATAAGTAAGTTTAATTTACATAACATTCTAAGATGGTAGATATATATCTAAGTTTACCTAACATCCTAGTATAAGATCATAATTAGATCATAATGTAAGTTTATATAACATCTTAGGAATGTAATTGGATCTATATGAATGTTCACCTTATTTAATCCTCAGATCGTAACTAGATATATATGTAACTTTATCTTACATCCTAAGATCGTAATTAGATCTATATGTAAGATTACCTTACATCCTAAGATCGTAATTAGATCTATATGAATGTTCACCTTATTTAATCCTAAGATCGTAATTAGATCTATATGAATATTCACCTTTTTTAATCCTTAGATCGTATGTAATTAGATATATATATAAGGTTACCTTACATCCTAAGATCGTTAATAAGATCTATATGTACGGTTACCTTACATTCTAAGACCGTAATTAGATCTATATGACTGTTCACCTTATTTAATCCTCAGATCGTAATTAGATCTATATGTAAGGTTACCTTACATCCTAAGATCGTAATTAGATCTATATGTAAGGTTACCTTACATCCTATGATTGTCATAAGATCTATATGAATGTTCACCTTATTTAATCCTCAGATCGTAATTAGAACTATATGTAACTTAACCTTAAATCCTAAGATCGTAATTAGATCTAATATATAAGGTTACCTATATAGGGGTGACTATTGGTTGTATTTTTCACTATTACAATACTATTACTATTGGGGAATATACTATTGCGATAGTCTTATTATTGTGGTATATATACTATCACGATAGTATTAATTGCAATAGTTGGATACTTCAGTTACCCAAGTTCTTTCTGTTATTTCTTTCTTGGTTGTTGGTATAAGGTCATTTTTGTCTTAAATATGCAAGTTAGTCGCCATGCTGTCTGCTAGCGTGTTTACTGAGTATAGATCTAGAGTATACGTTACGTAACACATACGACTGAGACTAAAATCTGATAGTCATGACTACCTCGCTCGACTCCTTGTGCTAGTGTAGCTACTAAGGTAATAGGATTGTGTCACCATTTCTCAGTAGAATTTCTTCAATTTTGTTGTTATATTGCTTTGAAGTAAAGAAAAATTTCTGCCACAAAAAAAAATATAGGTTGTCATAATTTTAAGGATTATAAATGGAAAAAGGAGTGACTTTTAAAAAAAACAATGAAAGAAACAATTTTTTGCAAAATAATGTCAATAAAAATGATACTTCCATAGATTATTATTGCATTAATGTATATCAATTTAAAAAATGCTGAATTTATGTCAAATGAATTATCTATAAAGGATTACAAATTGATTTTTTTTTTTATAAAACCACATACACATAGTAATTGCAGGTAAGAGTTATGTTTCTTGAAAAACATCACAGTTGTGAAATAGGTAGCCGGTTTCCTGAAGTACAGAAAAATGGACACATGTGGCTCATTGATAAAAAAAACACCTGAATTAATGCCTGGATTGCTTTGAAATACTTTAAATTGAGAGAACACACTGTTCTGTCAATAATAAACATACAATATCCATCAGTTTAATATTAAACATTAGAATATGCGGAAATTGTGATACTGTCTCCCTACATTGGATTTTCAACTAGGGATGTACTTCCTATTTCCGTTTATCAATACATTCCTATGACCTTAATGATATTGACTGAATTATCTGTACTCGTGACCGCATAGTGTGATAATAACAAGAGGCCCAGGGGCCTTAATAGCTCACCTGGTATTTTATTTTTCAATTTAAAACCTGCTGAGTACCATTCAGGTTTATCAAATGAGTACAAGTAACAAAGTTGCATCTTCCATTTATAAATATTCAATTCCCTTTGCCCAAAGATTCTCTAAAACAAGTTTGGTTAGGTTAAAATCCCTTCAACGGTACAGAAGGAGAAGGATCTTTAATGTTTTCCTCTATTTCCCCTAATGGGCCCCACTAATCTGCCCCAAAGAAGGGGAATCCACACACCTCAGTTTAAACAAAATTGATTCTTTTCTCCCTAAGCATGCTTCAGACTGCATTTGGTTTAAATCCCTTCACTTGTATAGTAGGAGAAAAAAAATCCTCTATTTCCCCTATTGGGCCCCGCTCCTATGCCGCCAGAAGGCCCACACCCTCCGTTTATACAAACTTGAGTCTCCTTTGTCCAAAGATGCTCTAGGACAAATTTGGTCAAAATCCTTCAATTGGTTGAGGAGAAGATTTTTAAAGATTTACCTATTTTCCCCTATTTGGCCCCGTCCCTCTGCCCCCAGGGGGACCATACCCTCCGTTCATACAAAACTGAGAACCCTTTGGCCAATGATGCTCCAGACCAAATTTGGTCAAAATCCCTTCATCGGTACAAAAGGAGAAGGATATTTGATGTTTTCCTCTATTTCCCCTAATGGGCCCCACCCATCTGCCCTTAGAAGGAGGCCCACACACCTCAGTTTATACAAAATTGATTCTTTTGTCCCTAATCATGCTTCAGACTGCATTTGGTTAAAATCCCTTCACTTGTATAGCAGGAGAAAAAAAATCCTCTATTTCCCCTATTGGGCCCCGCCCCTCCGCCCCCAGAGGGGCCACACCCTCCGTTTATACAAACTTGAGTCTTCTTTGTCCAAAGATGCTCTAGGACAAATTTGGTCAAAATCCTTCAATTGGTTGAGAAGAAGAACATTTTTAAAGATTTACCTTTTTTCCCCTTATTTAGCCCCGCCCCTCTGCCCCGAGGGGGGGCTATACCGTCCGTTTATACAAAACTGAGAACCCTTTGGCCAATGATGCTCCTGACCAAGCTTCAGACTGCATTTGGTTTAAATCCCTTCACTTGTATAGTAGGAGAGAAAAAATCCTCTACTTCCCCTATTTGGCCCCGCCCCTCTGCCCCCAAAGAGGCCACACCCTCCGTTTATACAAACTTGAGTCTCCTTTGTCCAAAGATGCTCTAGGACAAATTGGGTCAAAATTCTTCTATTGGTTGAGAAGAAGAAGATTTTTAAAGATTTACCTATTTTCCCCCTATTTGGCCCCGCCCCTCTGCCCCCAGGGGGGTTATACCCTCCGTTTATACAAAACTGAGAACCCTCTGGCCAAAGGAAAAAGTTGCCGGACGCCGGACGCTGCACCATGGGATAAGCTCACATGGCCCTTCGGGCCAGGTGAGCTAAAAACCAAAAGTGTTAGTAGTTTTGAAACTATCAATTGTTTAGCATACTATTGAAGATTGTTATCGAGTTTATGAAGTTGTCATCGATTAATCAAACCGAGGTGTACAATCACAATCTATCGATAGTATGATTTATCATTACACCACTACTACTTAACATACTCAGATCGTAAATAGATCATAATGTTAGTTTACCAAACATCCTAAGATCATAATTATATCATTATGTAACTTTACCTTACATTCTAAGATCATAATTAGATCAATATGTAAGGTTACATAACATCCTAAGATCGTAATTAAATTTATATGTAAGTTTACCTAATAACCTAAGATCGTAAGTCGATCTTTATATATATAAATTCACCTAACATCCTCAGATTGTAATTACATCTATATGTAAGATTACTTACCTAAATACATCCTAAGATTATAATATAATTAGATCAATATGTAACTTTACCTAATTACATGTCATCTCATAAGTTTGTAATTAGATCTATATGTAAGTTTATAACATCCTAAGATTGTAATTAGATCTATATGTAAGTTAACGTTTAACTAACAACTTAAGATTGCAATTAGATCTATATGTAAGTTTACCTTATTACATGTCATCTTATAAGTTTGTAATTAGATCTATATGTAAGTTGACCTAACATCCTAAGATCGTAACTAGATCTATATGTAAGTTTAACTAACATCCTATGATCATAATTAAATCTATATGTAAGTTTACCTAATTACATGTCATCTTATAAGTTTGTAATTAGATCTATATGTAAGTTTACCTAACATCCTATGATCATAATTAAATCTATATGTAAGTTTACCTAACATCCTATATGATCATAATTAAACCTATATGTAAGTTTTTAACATCCTAATATCTTTGTCAGATCTATATGTAAGTTTGGTCTTTCTCAGAATATTGGATCCTATTGCTACTTTTAATCAAAACTCCCGCTGTGTTATTATCCTGTATGTAAGTACATGTTGCTGCACTTGTTATACCTACCGTTTGGATGAGAATATTATTAATGACTAAAGGGAACAGGAACAAACTACAATACTAATGTACAAAAATACATGTTTGTACATGTACTGTCTGAGAATTAACAATTATAACATCTTTAACTTCATCAGTGGGCCACTAAACGTGTCTACCAGCTGCAGCTGGACAAAATAAAAGCAACCAAATAAAACTTTAAATTAAGAATGTGCAACCAAGAATCAAATAGAACCTTGTTAGGAACTTCTAATTAATATTAAATATCCCTTCAGTCAAGATAAAGCATGCAAGCATGTGTTTGTGCGTATGTACCTAGAGATGCATGCATATACATATATACAAACATACATACATGCATACATAATCGAAATACACATAAATTGAACCTGACATTTTATGATTTTGTGATACTTCTGAAAATAAATATCTTTTAATTTTTATAGCTGGTATATATATTACATGTACAATGTAATATGATACTGTTGATCAGCTTTTTATGTTTTTTGATGTATAACTTAAATACAATTCAGATTATAATTAGGTTTTAAAGTACAAAAAGTGTACTGTCCATAAATGTCCTTACCAACTTTCAATTGCATATTCTGGCTACCGAGATTCATTCTATTTGATACGATATATCTAATTTCCTGTAAATTCACATTTAACATTAATCACAAATTCCGCTGTCACATATAAGTAATCTACAGTTATTTTATTTTATTAAATACAAAAAGTTAATCTTAGAAACAACGATGAAATAATTCTACGTTTTTTCTATAGTTTTAGAAAACTCTTATCAAAGCCATGTTCATACCCATACTCGTGTTGGTACAAATTAAATTTGGCAAACCTGAAAAGTATTTGAATAAGTGAGAAGTAAAATCATCAAATTAATTATTAAAATTTACATATTTAAGAAAGCATTAGTAAATAAGTCAATATTACCGCAAAGTTTTCTCCTCATGTTGTCCTCCAGAATTTACAGATAAAAGTGATGGCATATTTACTACACTGTTATATATAAATATGTATGGGACAAAATATCCACTTTATGCAAATAAGGTGTGTTGTCAGTGGGTTCGGTTGTACTATTGTGTGGAGTTTGACCTCCTTTCTTAATATGCAAGTGTACTTTTAAGAAGGTAGGGGAAGTGTCACAGTCTCATGCTTGACTATACACCACAGTGACAAACATACACCATGCCAGGGGCTAACTTCGTATGCGCAAGGCAATAAATATTCAAATGAAGCCTTTTGTTGAGATGTTATACAGTAAATGTTAACATGTCCCTCAACTTTGTTCATTTGTATAATGGGCATCACCATGAATAATGAAACGACAAAACAAGAAAAACCAGCAAAATTTGTACTTTTTTCAGGACTGATGACATTTGTTACATAGTATATATATCACATGTATTTATAATTACCGACACTGTAAATGTACTAAACTTGCCCCAAATAAAAAATTCCATCTAAGTTACAAAAAAAATACTCATAATTATTACAATGTTTTAGCTTGTACTCTTATGAATAATAACAGGTAAACAGGAAGCAAACTTGGAATAATACTGATTTTTTCCTTTCTTCTTCTATTATCGATAAAGTGATCATGCAGACAATATAAAAGTGAAAACTGTTGAATAATTTTCCGTTAATTCAAAGTGACAGATCCCCTATGTGATAAAATTAATCCATAGGCCTGGGGTATATACACACATACATGGGGCCAATATGGGAGTTCCTAACTTTGATAATACTTTTTTGAAAACATTAACAAAGTAAAATAGCTCTACCTAAATGAGGTATACACTTTCTATAAAGAATTTATGGCAGAATAACATTGGCATGTTTATAAAGGTGTTGTCTTCTGAGTGGATGACAAAAATATAGTCGAATACAATACATCTTATTTAGTATTCCCTTAGGTCGCCACATCACTTTTTATTTATGCAAATTGAATAAATCTGAATTTCGACAGGCATATATACGATTATTCAGGATTTGCGCTGGGATGAACCTACTTTGTACTTTTATAGAACACGAGGCTTTATAAATATTTATGAAGTCTGGTCAGGAATACATTGTAAATTGGTAATGGTGATAGTGGTGTTTTATAGAAATTGAGAGGGAGGGGGAAATCAGGGGACAGGAATAGAAAGTGGGAGGGAAGGGGGAATCAGGGACAGGAATAGAAAGTGAGAGGGAGGGGGGAATCAGGGACAGGAATGAAAAGTGAGAGGGAGGGGGAATTCAGGGGACAGGAATAGAAAGTGAGCGGGAAGGGGAAATCAGGGACAGGTATAGAAAGTGAGAGGGAGGGGGGAATCAGGGACAGGAATGAAAAGTGAGAGGGAGGGGGAATTCAGGGGACAGGNGTGAGAGGGACAGGAAAATTAGGGGACAAGAATATAAAGTGAGAGGGAGGGGGAATTCAGGGGACAGGTATAGAAAGTGAGAGGGAGGGG
>NW_018408634.1:259918-260356 GCF_002113885.1 Mizuhopecten yessoensis
GCTGGTAGCTTTTTGGAATAGAGCTAACCAATTTGAGAAGGAAAATGACATTGACCTACTTACAAGATCACAGGGAAAAATATGTCAAGCAACTTCTGAAGAAGAAGCAAAAAGCATAGAATCTTATAATAATATTTTGCTGGTAGTTTCAACAGATGGAGCCAACAAAGTTTGCGAGGGAAATATGTTTAGTGCAATATAATATTTAATGAGAATATTTTGCTATAACTGCTTGAATATTCAGGTGAGCGATATAGGCCCTCTTGGGCCTCTTGTTATAAGATTCTATGCTTTTTGATTCTTCTTCAGAAGTTGCTTGACATATTTTCCCCTGTGATCTTGTAAGTAGGTCAATGTCATTTTCCTTCTCAAATTGGTTAGCTCTATTCCAAAAAGCTACCAGCCAAATCTTATGAATCCATTTCTTTTAGTTCTCAA